>NC_087260.1:8404700-8624700 GCF_037042905.1 Lytechinus pictus
ATGACCCAGGGAGGGGGCTAATTCCTGCTACCCCCAATGAGACCACAGTTTCTAAAAACATGGCAGGTATTTGGGGCCATTGTAGAATGAATATTTATTAAAGTCAGCAAAGTGTTATCTCAAATACTGTTTGAGTTGTTGCCGTGTATGTAATTACCATTACGCATTTATCTACATGTAACATGTAGCCATTTAA
This sequence comes from Lytechinus pictus, assembly GCF_037042905.1. Lineage (NCBI taxonomy): Eukaryota > Metazoa > Echinodermata > Echinoidea > Temnopleuroida > Toxopneustidae > Lytechinus > Lytechinus pictus. The sequence continues at coordinate 8,404,897 of NC_087260.1, forward strand.
AAAAGAAGAAGATATAATTATAATTAAACTTTAACCTCACAGTGGTAGAATGTTTGAGAGGTGATAACGGAGGAGTCTCTTGTTAACATGCCTGGCACTTTGCCACATTCATTAAACAAATATGCAGTGTATACATGCTGAATTACATAAACATTTCTAAAAAGAGTAAAATTCATTGAAAAAAAAAATGCTGAAAATGTCATCAATGGCCCACAGGCCACACTTTTTTTTTTTTTTTGGGGGGGGGCTCAGCCTTATAATAGCTAAAAACAAGACGGTATAATACAAGTATTAATCGAATTTCACCCTCACTCAGTAGGTAGTTTCAGGCCACAGGCCTAAAAGTCAGTTCCAGGTAATTTCTGATCAGGAAATTTACCCCGATCAGAAAATACAAGGTAATTTTGGAAATGTGAAAGCAAATTACACGTAATCTCCCCGAAAGAAAATACCCGCTAAATAGTAGGTACTACATGTACTTGTCAAAATTACGAGAACTTTCGCAGGGATTTTTCCAAGGTTGCAGGTATTTTGGCAGTGTGAAAGCAAATTACGGGAACTATTAGCACAGCATGTAGTAGGGCGCGGGCGCTGTGGGTGGCTGCCCTGCAAGCGATTTTGAATCTCGCACCGTGCCTGCTTAGCAGACCGTATACTGCGCATGCTTGTACTGTAACTTCAGGAACTTATCCCGCAGGGTATGTTTTGGGGGTGTGTGAATGTGGGAATAATTAACAGGAATTTACTTGCCGGAAAAGAGTTCTCGTAATTTAACGGGAATTCTTGTGATCGAGGCGGTTTGAAACCACCTAATGTGGATGTAGAATGTTTGAGAGGTGATGATGGAGGAGTCTCTACATGTAGTTGCATGTCTGGCACCTTGCCACATTAATTAACAGTCTATGACCAGTACAGTATACTCCTCAAACACAAAAATCAACACTTATTTCCTGCCTATTACATGTACATGTCATGTACAATGTAAAACTACTTTCATACAACATTTACATTATCAGGAGTACATGTACAGGCAGCTGACAAAGATGCAGTTCATAGGCTCAACATAATCATATTTTCTAGGTTAATATCTATTGTATTAAAATATATCCATTGTTTTTATTAGTTAGTCAGCCCACTTGCCCACTTTGAAACATCTGAAAGTGCCCTATAACTATTTTTATTAATCTGTTAGAACATGATATCATTATCAAACAGGAAAAAATATCGAAACACTTGAATCAAATTATTTTTTGTACATAATGGAGGATTAATTTAAAAGAGAGAGAGAGAGCGGAAACAGATCTGGTTGTTAGTAGAAGAAGGAAAAAATAGTCAAAATTGATGGATTTGCTTAAAACACCAACCAAACCAATCGCTATCTCATAGTAACCTTTGATCAAAACTACTGCTACTGCTACTACATGATCATAGCAAAGTATGCACAATGTAAGCCCTATTGGGTGTATAATAGTCTGCAGACACAGAGACTGATTAAAACTTTGAACAACAAGTGGGTCTTCTCACAAAGACTAGCACCGGGCCTTCAGTACACCAGGCATTATGGGTTGCACATTCAGACCCCTTAACTTGAGTTTAATAAGGGCTTGCACAGCAGACTGTAGGCGTACAAGTGGTACATTTGTACTGTATAAAGATAACATACATGAACAACTTTTAACACATAGTAATGTACATTGTAGGTTTGTAGCAAAGAACAAAATCAGTCCATGAGAATTTAAATCCACATTAATAAATGAAGCTTGAAATTCTTATTTTGCCCTCATCCGGCTGACCATAAAATGCAAAAGAAACAACCAAACAGAGTCGTTATTTTTTTTAGCAGATCAAAAATATACAAATGCAATGTTTTTGTGAGAAAATGTCAGATTTGGGCAAAGAATTTGTTCAAATTTGAAAAAGGCTAGGAAAAACAGAAAAAGCACTGAAATATACATTTTGACTGCATGATATGAGTTGGTTTGTTGGGGTGGACCTTACAATTACCTTTCAGTATTCTACTTGATATTTAATGATAACGTCTTAAAGAAACTCACCAGTTGAGGTCATCGGAATCATTCTGTGCTATGAGCCAGAAATATAGCCATATCAACATGAAGATGAACGATGTCACTACTACTCCGAGCCAGATCTTCTCGTACTTAAAAAAAAAGAAAAAGGAAGAGTCAAATGAAATATGAAACTGAAAGTAATTGTTATATAAGAAATCTTTTTTTTTATTAAACATGTGTTATTTTGTTCCATTTTTATTTCAGGTACATGGGCACATACATGTACATCATGTATGTATAAAGCACATTAATGATCATGCATATGAGCCCACATGTACATATACATGTACTGTACAGTATGTAAACTATTAACATTATAGCAATTCACTAAAAAATACATGTATGTAATCCTCATAAATGTATTTCATAAGGAGATAAACAGGAAATCAATACTTTGTTATTATCATACTTCCTGTACATGGACAGAAAAAGTACATACAGTGTACAATGTGTTAATGTATAGTAGATTTTGTTGACAGTTTTATATACTGTATGATGACTCATTTTTCTGCACGTTTGTTTGTCATTGACCAAAACCTTTCAATAGGAACAAATTTCCTTGAGGCTTTCACTGGATAAGGTGCTACTGTTTTTTTTTATACTATTTCCTTGTTTTGTCTAAAAGCAATAAATTAATGAAATGTATTACAGAAAAAAACAAATGGAAACCATTACCTTGACATCTAATGGAAAAGGATTGATATCCAATGCATTTTAATGAGATGCTTTATACAATAAAAGTCAAATGTTAAAAATTCTTTTATAATCACATTATCAAACAAATCAAACACAAGTTTAATCTGTAGGTCTTATCTGGTTTGTTTATAAATGTACTGTAGCACTGTAAAAAATATTTACTCTTAAGATCAAAAGTATGATGTACATGTATTTTAGCTATTAAAAGTAGATTACATCTTCTGTATCTTTTCTTAATGTATAAAATGTGTATCCAATTCTTTTTTAATGAAAATCAAACAGGAAATCATTATTTGAATGATTACATGTAGGTGGCTAGGTGCATCACTAAACAAATTATTGCCTTTTTGCTATTCAACCAAATGTAAATCTCATTCTCATGTAGAACATTTTCATTATAATTTACTTAATTTCAATGTGACATCTTTCCTTGATGTACATGTACATGTACATCAAGGAAAGATGTCACATTGAAATTAAGTAAATAACGGAAGGTATATAAAATATATTTTTACTTGTTAGCACCTCAGAACAATTTTAAAACGTTCCTGGTTGTCCGTTTAGTAATCTGAGATATTTACAACTTCTATTCTGTTTTTTTTTCTTTCTGCCAATGTCTGAATAATACGTCATTTATATATCTTTTTGGAGAACGGGATTTCATAACGAAAGGTATATAAAATATATTTTTACTTGTTAGCACCTCAAATCAATTTTAAAACGTTCCTGGTTGTCCGTTTAGTAATCTGAGATATTCAAGACTTCTTATTTTTATTCTGTTTTGGTTTCCTTTCCGCCGTTCCTTTTGGAGGACGGGAGTTCATAACGGAAGGTATATAAAATATATTTTTACTTGTTAGCACCTCAAATCAATTTTAAAATGTTCCTGGTTGTCAGTTTAGTAATCTGAGATATTTACGACTTCTATTCTGTTTTATTTTACTTTCCGCCATTGTCTGAATAATATGTCATTTATATTTCTTTTTGGAGAACAGGATTTCATAACGAAAGGTATATAAGATATATTTTTACTTGTTAGCACCTCAAATCAATTTTAAAACGTTCCTGGTTGTCCGTTTAGTAATCTGAGATATTTACGACTTCTATTCTGTTTTATTTTCCTTTCCACCATTGTCTATTAAATAATATGTCATTTATATATCTTTTTGGAGAATGGGATTTCACAACGAAAGGTATATAAAATATATTTTTACTTGTTAGCACCTCAAATCAATTTTAAAACGTTCCTGGTTGTCCGTTTAGTAATCTGAGATATTTACGACTTCTATTCTGTTTTAATTTCCTTTCCACCATTGTCTAAATAATATGTCATTTATATATCTTTTTGGAGAACGGGATTTCACAACGAAAGGTATATAAAATATATTTTTACTTGTTAGCACCTCAGAACGATTTTAAAACGTTCCTGGTTGTCCGTTTAGTGATCTGAGATATTTACGACTTCTATTCTGTTTTATTTTCCTTTCCGCCATTGTCTAAATAAACTGTCATAAATATATTTCTTTTTGGAGAACGGGATTTCATAACGAAAGGCATATAAAATATATTTTTACTTGTTAGCACCCCAAATCAATTTTAAAACGTTCCTGATTGTCCGTTTAGTAATCTGAGATATTTAGGACTTCTTATTTCTATTTTGTTTTATTTTCCTTTCCGCCGTTCTTTTCGGAGGACGGGAGTTCATAACGGAAGGTATATAGAATATGTTTTCTCTTATTAGCACCTCAAAACAATTTTAAAATGTTTCCGATCGTCCATTTAAGCAGCGCGCACGCGCGCACATGTATCGTGAGCGCACGTAATGCGCGCGAGCGTAACGCAGCGGCGCGGCGCTATATTTGGGTGTTGGAAAATATTATCAATTTTGAAAAATGCGCCACGCGTAATTCCTTACTTTGCGAGAGCCCTGCATGTATATCTGATTTGATTTTACAATGAAAATCTAGATTTAAACTAGAATCATGTCAAGAAGTTCTGTTGTCTTTTTGCAAATATTAGAACTGTGCAAAACAAAATACTGTATCTACATGCATGGTGTTCAATAAATTTAATTAATCAATGTCAGTAAATTTTCTTTTCAATTCTGATCACTTGCCAAAATAATGTTTAACATGTGCTGAGTGTTTGTGTATAATCTCAAATGCTGCATTTGTTATTGTAGGTGATCATTACAAAAATTGTAGTTGACTCAGGGAAGGAAATAACTTTTATTTTGAAGAACTATGTTTTCTTTCAATTTGGAGCAATTTATTGAATTTCAAGGGCTAACATTTTGTGCAGTATCACTGGTACTGCATTCAGAATATGACTTTTTTAATACTTTTTTAAAACTGCTGGTGTCAGTTCTTAGGGCATCTTGCGAAAGTTGTTGCCCAAAATCATGTGTGAAGGGGGGGGGGGGGTTTCACCCTCATGTTTTCATCTCCTACACCGTTTCAGACTTATTCTAAAGAAAAACAATAACCTACCAAAATCGTAGGTTCGGTTGATCTTCTGTAGCGTTTCCATCGGCAACCGTATAAGCCAGTTACGCAAGACAAACAGACCTGCTGACGATACTTCTGTTCCTTCTCAAGCCTGACATGAGAAACCATGTTGATAATAGCAGGTGGTCCTTCCTGACCACTTTTAATAAAGCACCTCAAGTACGAGTGGGATGTCAATGAGTCATGTATTTCGGAACCATTTCAAGTTTGGCAAAGAAAAGAAATACATGAACCCAACAGATGTTTGTTCTCTTTGAAGTAGGAAACTTCTCTTGGTATAAATTGAGCGATCAACAAGTGTAGACCTCCCTAAAAAACAAAACAATGCTTGTTGCAGGCTTTTTCCAAGAGTCTTGTTTGGTTGACTAATATCCAGAAGTAGATCTCACAAATTTTATTCCGTAGCAGCTATTTTCCTGATATTTATCAAACATGGCCATGCACTGTATTAATTGAGGGGGTTGGTCAAATGTGACAGGCGGCTCTTCCTTGTTGTATTAGTACTGCGGTGGAAACACAGGCTCCAGATCCAATGCGGAGAGGTCAAATGTGTCTAGCTCTACACACATTTCCTTCTGATTCTGACTAATCTAGGTTCATCACCTGACCCATCCAGCTCAGGCTTATAATCCTCAGTAGACAAGACGGCTGACTTGAAAGATTATATCCCAGTCCTGTCAAGAAATAAGAAAATAATTGTTCCAATGATGTACCATTGAATCAAAGAAAATCAAAGAGCACTATTCATCAAATCATTTGAATCCTAGGCTATTTGAGGTACATTGAGGACTGGGAAGCATGAGGCCCCCCCCCCCCCTCCCCTTCTGATCTCGGCCGCCATTCGCGCAATCACATCAAATTGTGGCATGCATGTTCTTTACAACATAAACTACAAGCCAGTTTTAAAAATTCCTAAAATTATTTTTTTTTATCATGAATGAAATATGCAAATTTATTCATTAAAAAAATATTATTTGCATATTAAAACCCAATTTCACTTCAGTTTTTCTTCTTTTTTTTCAAGATGTCATCTTTATAATCTTATATAGCCTGGGAGAGTGGGGTAATTGAGGCCCCGGGGAAAATAAGGCCCCCAGTTTAGTTTTTAGCTCACTGCTCAATTATTACAGTGTGAAAGGGATTGCTGTTTGTGTGGTGTTTGAGACAGTTCCTTTAAAGGACAAGTCCACCCCAACAAAAAGCTGATTTGAATAGAAAGAGAAAAATCAAACATGAATAACGCTGAAAACTTCATCAAAATCGGATGTAAAATAATAAAGTTATGACATTTTAAAGTTTCGCTTATTTTTAACAAAATAGTTATATGAACGAGCCAGTTACATCCAAATGAGAACACGATGATGGCACTCACTCACTATTTCTTTTGTTTTTTATAATTTGAATTATACAATATTTCAATTTTTACGAATTTGACAATTAGGACCCCCTTGCTTGAACCACAAAATGTTAAAATAATGGAATTCCATGTGTTCAGGGAGGAATTAAACTTTGTTTCACATGACTGATGAGAAAATCAAAATATTTCATATTTCATATAATAAAATACAAAAGAAATAGTGAGTGGGTGATGTCATCGGTTCCCTCATTTGCATATCGAACAGGGTGTGCATATAACTGTTTTGTGAAATTAAGCAAAACTTTAAAATGTCATAACTTTCTTATTTTACATCCGATTTTGATGAAATTTTCAGTGTTATGCTTGTTTGATTTTTCTCTTTCTATTCAAATCAGCTTTTTGTTGGGCAGGACTTGTCCTTTAATAGCACATATCTTGAGCATAAACAATTCCTCACAGCCCAATACACATGGCCCAGAGGAGCACAAATGCAGTCACCACCTCAAAATCAAAATTTTGAAAGTAGCATTGCCACTCTAATGAGGCTGTTACTGTACCCACCCAGTATCTTTGTTTCGTAAGGCATTATTGTATGCATGCCAGTACTGTGGTAAAATTCACCACTTTCCCTGGTTTTCTGACTTGAAGCCTCTGAACTTAAAATGCCCGATGGGGCAAATGAGCCCCCCCCCCCCCCCCCCGGATTAAAACATAACACACTGTAAGGTTACCTCCGTTAAAACAGTAAAATGCAGTGTATATATCTCCACACTTGCTTACACACTAAAAGTGTTTATTTCCATTTTAAAAAATATTGGATAGGATTTTTGAAATAATCATTAACTGGGTGCCAATGGGAAATTAATTATTAATTAGTCCTCTAATTATTCAGTAATTGTATCAAACCAACTGAACTATTAATTACTTTGATTACAGCAAAATAGTTTTTAATCAAGGGCCTTACATGTATTTGCTCCACTTCAATGGGGCAAATAAGACCCCCTGACAACAATGTCTTATGCTCATTAATATGCAAATGAGATTAGTTCTCATATTTCGATTGGGTAATCTATTGCATACCTAGTATTAGAAATCTAATTCATTTTTCTACTGCTATGCATTAAAAATATATGACAAAATTATAAAGAAGGTGGCCTTATTTACCCCACTCTCCCCTACAGGTTTTCACTAAGAAATATTGCAGAGTCTAGATTTTTTTCCTTATGTATTCTTTTTAGGTGGTCTGTCTATGACAGATCACCTCTTAATTTCGTCAGAATTTTCTTTATTATTTATTTCTTTATTTATTCTTAACCCTTATGTTTGTCGCCAACTTTTCTCGTAATTGGCTCAATCAAAGTGGCTGATTTTTCTGTCATATACAGTTTAGAGTCCATCATAGAGATGGCATACTAAGCTTTTCAAGGTCATCTGATCATGATGACGTCATCTATGCGCCATTTTGTAAAATTCTTAATTTGATCATATCGACATAACGGATCATCAATAATTAACCATATTTACATCAAATAAACTTTAGGTCAAAGGTCGTCCGTCAATGTCATGTAAAGGTCATGACGCGCGCGTCAAAGCTAAAAAAATCCTCAAAATGGCCTATAAAAATTTGTGGGTACGTTTCAGGTCATTTTAAGCATTTCAAAATTTGCGCGCGCACATATATGCGCACGCGTTTCCGCGCGTAACGCCTTAACGCAACGCAAAAACACCGTTTTTTTTATATAATTGCATTGATAATATAATTCTGAGCAATTTGATACCTTGATCAACCTTCTACGACCATTAATGAGGGAATGAGCACCCATGAAAGTTTGCAGCACGCGTGCGCGAGAGCTCTTTCCATAGGCTCTATATGGGCAAAAACATGCCTATTAAAAATTCACTGTACAGCTCTTTAAATAGTCCGTTGACCCCCAATTTTTTTTTCATATATCGATAGAGTATGAGTTGTAAATTTGATTTCATGTCACCATTGTCCCTCAATTTGATCATGACGTCATCAAAATCGCGCCTAAACTGAAAATTTCATTTTTTCAAAAATTATGTCATCAAATTTATGCAAATTTGGCTCTAACTCTGTGAATATTGTAAAGTCAAAAAGGGGCCTAAGCTTTCGATCCTAGCAGAATCTTCTGCTAGGATCGAAAGCTTAGGCCCCTTTTTGACTTTATAATTTACTCCATTGGCTCTCTTTTATTAGATAAGCAGTTTTCAGCAGCTTCTTTTTGCTATCTGTGGATATTGGTCAATTTTCGCCCAATTTGGATATGTTGTAGCTTTAATACTCTTTCTGAGTTATTGCCTTTATTTTTCATTTTAATGAACGGATCATCCTGAAAAATTGCAAATAATACAGGCATTTCATTTTTACTCATTTTGCGTGTAATCTCTATGGGACATGACTATTTCTCAAAACTAGATTCTACATTCCTCTATTTCGTGAGCCATATCTCCACTTTTTCTTGTCAGTTCTCCCTGAGCTTTTAGTATGTTGTAGCTGAGATTCTAGGCTTTTGCAAGTGTTCCCTCCATTTTTTTATCAGATGTCGGGATCATGCCTGTTTTTCGCTTGCAAAATTGGGTTTGTAATTCTCAAATTTGCTTACGTGTAATGATTGTAATCTCTATGGAGAATATCGTGGCTGAATGGATAACGCACTTGACTAGCGTCTTTGGGGTCTCAGGTTCGAGTCCTGGGGTGAACAAGATGATTTTTTTTTCTTTTTACCAACTCGTACATGATCCTTTATGACAATTAAAAGGTATAAAAGTTAAAATTTAGCAAGATAAAACAGATTATAATGACTTTTTTTCATATCACATGTATTTTGCGTGTAATCTCTATGGGAATATCGTGGCTGAATGGATAACGCATTTGACTAGTGCTTTGGGGTCCCAGGTTCGAGTCCTGGGGTGAACAAGATGATTTTTTTTCCTTTTTTTTTTCTTTTTACCAACTCGTACATGATCCTTTATGACAATAAAAAGGTATAAAAGTTAAAATTTAGCAAGATAAAACAGATTATAATTCCTTTTTTTCATATCACATGTATTGTCATATATATCAAAGAGAAATTTGTCAGTGCTTTATCATCTCCCGTCTTTCACAACCATAATGAACATTCAGTTGTCATCATGATGATCATATTAATCTGCATGAACATGGTGATAGTGATCATGATGGCGAGAATAAGGACAGACCACCTAATCCGTCCACATGACGAATTAAAATCCAGTATAATTTCTTTTATTAAGCATATCCTTGTTTTGTTCTTTTTCATTGTTTATCTCAATGAAAATTATTGCACACCATTTAACATACGTAGACTAGTTCAAATGTCAGACTCAGAGTCTAAATTTATTCCTATGCATCCCTTCTCGGGTATGGTGCAGTAGTATGGGATCAATACCTGCAAAAGGACACAAACAGACTCGAAAGTGTCCAAAGGAGAGCAGTTCGCTTCATCACAGGGAAATATGTGTCTAGAGATGAGGGTTTCATCACAAACAAGCTAGCAGGTGGGTGTTTTAAAGCTGTTCATAAGATAAGAACGACTGGTGATCCTTTCTTTTGGTAAATGGTATACACCATAGGCGATGGTTTAGCGCGTAAGAAAGTCGCTCTTTACTTACGAACAGCTTTAAGAAATGATCCCCTGAACTCCATCTCCCAAGCCTGAAGGAAAGAAGAAGGAACCCCAAACTCATCCTCTACTTCAGAGTGGTCAGGGGGTTGGTGCCAGCTCACCCAACCCAAAATTTTGCTCAACCTTTAAAATCTAAACGATGTATCCGTGCCAAACAATTTGAAAACTGTGACACTACACTGACTACAAATATTGAAATAGGCAAGTGACAAATAATAACAAAGGCTACAATCGAATCACAGCACGAACTGAACAATACAGGAACTCGTTAGACATCCACTATCATTGAGTGGAATCACCTGAGTGACGCTGTCATCAACTCATCATCGACAAGCTCATTCAAGAAGGCCATTGATAGAGCCTTTTAACCTTCACTGCGCCGTCTCTCACACGATGCGTTTATGCCCAGGAGGGCCCTGCATCGTACACATCCAGATCTAGATCCACATCCTAGATTAAAGGACAAGTCCACCCCAACAAAAAGCTGATTTGAATAGAAAGAGAGAAATCCAACAACACTGAAAATTTCATCAAAATCGGATGTAAAATAAGAAAGTTATAACATTTAAAAGTTTCGCTTAATTTTTCAAAACAGTTATATGCACATCCTGGTCGGCATGCAAATGAGTAGAGTGATAACATCATCCACTCACTATTTATTTTGTATTTTATTATATGAAATATAAAATATTTTTATTTTCTCATCATTCTCATGTGAAACAAAGTTTAATTCCTCCCTGAACACATGTACTGTAATTCCATTGTTTTAACATTTTGTGGTTCAAGCAAGGGGGTCCTAATTGTCAAATTCGTTAAAATTGAAATATTGTATTATTCAAACAATAAAAAACAAAAGAAATAGTGAGTGACATCATCGACTCTCTCATTTGCATATCATTGAGTTGAGCATAGAACTGTTTTGTGAAAAATAAGCGAAACTTTAAATGTCATAACTTTCTTATTTTACATCCGAGTTTGATGAAGTTTTCAGCGTTATTCATGTTTGATTATTCTCAGTTTATTAAAATCAACTTTTTTCTTGGGTGGACTTGACCTTTAATAATGCAGACGAATCGGAATGAAGAACAGTCACCCTTATGGAATTATATCTCCCATTGATTTTGTGTAACAAGGTTTACTACATGTAGATCTAGCAATACACACAAACTAAAAAGTGAGCCATTTTAGGCATGACACTGCGTCATGAAAAGTCATGATGCCATAACAGTTAGAACTAAGTTAGGTTTACGTCGTGCCATCGCGAGACTTCAAAGAAAGAAACTTGTCATGACAAAATTTGCGGACAAGTGCGTTCCAGAAATTGCATGAAAAGTGGTCGCTAACTTCACCCAGCATATCCTTATCACACTATGATAATCAGAGTTGAAAATAGACGGGAGCGACGAGTGATTCCGCCCTCGTGTGCTTGGGAATCACTCTCGCAACTGCCAAGTGTCGAGCGACTCCCAACATGAAAATCGCTCCTGTCCGGGCCCGTCCAGTCTCCCATTTACGACTGCATAGTAGTCAGACAGCCAGGCCAGCGCAGCTGCAGTTTTTACTTTCATGCATCGTCGCATTCTGATGTGTAACTGAGTGGATATTTTTAGAATCACGGGTGCTGCGTTTCAGAAAAATGCGTATCGAGTTTCAAACATTCGATATTCCGGGTACCATTTTTCAAAACACTGCACGGTACCGGCACCAGGTCTCGCCATAACTTTGATAGTAAAAAATTTCCTTTTTTATTGGATTAATTTTAAATATACCATCCAAAATTTGCAAGAAAATAAGATCGTGAACTCAGTTTTTTTTTAATTTAGACTCTAAAGTAATTTTCGGCGACTCCACTTCCTAAATCTGAACTAAGCCACTAGGTGGTCTGGAAATATGGCGTAGATCCCTCAATTTTAAGACCAAAATTAGGATTTTCAGTGCAGATTTTTGGTGAGTAAACAGTCAATGCCTGAGTGTACAGTATATGTATTGGCACTCATGCAGTTTCATACCCGCCTGTGTTACGGACTTGCGGTGATGATTAACCGAGAGCTGTACTGAGTTCAGTGGCTGTGCTAGCGTAGTCAAAGCTTAGCTTCATGAATAGTTGACATGTTGAAGTTAGCTGTCAGGCTGTGATGCATTCAAATGATATTTCATAAAATATTTTTCAAGTGAGTTTTTATCAAAAAGTAATTATGAAAATGATTCCTCTGAATACAAATTCTGTTCAAATTTGATAAACTTCATCCTCTTCAATTTGATGGACAAAATTGTATAAGTTAGAACGTTCAGTTAATTTAATAGGGTCTATATACGAAAATACAAACAATAAACATTAGAAAAAAATTAGATCTAACGTTAGTCTACAATGTAATGAACAATAAATTAAACAATAATTTACAATTATAAATAAACAATATTTACTATTAAATGAATTTGAAAACAAGCAGGACCAGCTGCATTGCGAGACCATGCACTGAAATCTTGATCATCAAAAAAAAAATGGCTCTGGAAAACTGACAATGGCTCTGCCTCTAGCTGGTAAACTGAAAAATGGATCTCATTTTTTTTCAAGATTTCAACACTGATGGCAATTCCCCCTCCCCCATCAATCAAAACAATATAGAATTTTGAGTCTAGAGAAATCTGGCTGATGCAGCTGCCACGCCCCCCCCCCCCCCCCCCCCCCCGATGGGTGGGGGTACTGTACTGGTAGATTTGAGGAGTTAGGCCTAACTTAATACTTTGTTTAGCTTTCAGTTTCAGCTTTCCTTTGCCATTTTAATAAAAATTTATGCATGAATTGAATGGCCACTATTATAGTTTTACTTAGTTATGTGGAAACATGTAGGCCCGGCCCTAATTCCTAACCAGGGAATACTGACTAACTTAGTAACTTAATAAACTTGTTAGACAAGACTGAGTGAGAGAACGCACCGAATGTATTCATCCTAGTTCCTACCAAACCATCATCATCATCAGCCCCCATCATCGCCTCACTCGTCTCAGTTTCACACATGACCGGAAGTCAACTCACCAAAAAACACAACAGACGACAGTGCAGACTTGAACGACGGGATCTGCAATCAATTATGAACGTTGGATCGATCTTGATTATCACCAATGGCCACGCAAAATGATAAACAACTCGATCACTTCATTAAATAGTCTGGAAAATTAAGCTACCACTAAAAACAGTGCCACTCAAGCATTTTTCTTGGCGAGTCGAGAACGGGGTCGAAAATGAATCTGAAAAGTCGGGAGCTCGTATCGATATCATCGAGAACAGAAAACTGTACTTGTCGACGATATAGATGGCGTCCTGGCAGAAAGCTCAGAGTATACTCTAAGAAAGCTAAAAAGTGATGGGGGCCCAGATCGATGATGACCATCCAAGAAGTTCCGAGTGAAATATAGCTAACATACAAACAAAACTTCAGTCTTAAGGACGACCCCCCCCCCCCCGCTGGCATAAAAATGTGGTGCTTAAGGGCCATGGACCCCTAAAAAGTTTCACGACCAAGAAAGAAGAAGAAAAGATACCAACGTACCCCCTCCCCCCGCCCCGTCCCCGGCTCTCGGCGTTCGGCATTCATTTTAATTATGCTTTACTATATTCAGTTTTCAGCTCATCATGTCACATACGCTGCCAGGCTCAGATGACATAAAGATATTACAATGTGAAATAAAAGAAACATACTATACACTGAGGAATAAACTTTTCACAAACAAACATTCATTTTGTTGATATACGACGGTCAATATATTGAAACATTCTATCTCTAATATGCCACAGACAGTAAATGGTAAAAAAATTGTTGTTTTGTTGCCTCTGTATTAACTGACAGGCCCACTGTTCAATTATCTTACAACTTTCACTCTGTTTGGGTTCTGCTATATATCAAAACAGTTTGTTGAAAAATAACTTCAAATAGTATATGATTTATTCATCTTTTTGAATATCATAAATCTGATCTCAGAGTATTCTTTTGCGAAAGAAGATTAATGCATATTTAACCCATCTTACCGATCATAAAACGATTTAAATAATCAGTTCTTATATCACATATCTTTTTAAAAGAGGCCAATATATCTGGTAATTTTGAATTATCGTTTCACTAACGTGGCGTACCAAATGCAATATTATGACTGCTTTCATATAGTAACTGGTTTAAAATATTTTTATATTTCAAGTGAGGTAATTAAAGTATCTGTAATGAAACCTTGAATATAATTCGTCACTCCAAAACAACACCCATTCGATCCGGGTCTTCGGTCTTTATGTATATTAAAATTGGACAATGATTATAATCACCGCCTCTATATAGCTTATTTTCATAGAGATTTTAGCAATGCCTGCGGGAGTGTACACACATAGGTCCCGGGCAATTTCGGCCTATATGTAGTTATCATAGTGTGGAATAAAATATATTCTTTTTTGCTCGTTTCCCATAATTCATTGATTTTTTTCTTTCTTCCTACCCCCGCGGCCCCGGCACATTCTCACCAGTCGATGGGAGGGGGCACGTGCCCCATGCTTGCCCGCCCTCCCCAGTAATTACGGAAATGGCCAAGCATGAGCATAGATAATAATTCAGGTATGTATACATTGAACTTGAATGCTTTTAATTATCCAGAAAAGTTATGAATTTTTTTTTACCCATGTGACTTGACCACTTACGCCTATTATCTTCTTATAGCTTAGTTTTATGCAGGGGTCGCGGAACGGTTTTGAAAGTGGGGGGGGGGGGGGGGCTGACCATGCAAAAAATCATGATCACAATCAGATGGTAGTTTTTAGGTTTTTGTACATGCACGGTTTTGGAAAAATGTGGGGGGTGCGGCTGATCAAGCCCACCCAGCCTCCTCGTTTCCGCATTCAAGGAAACAGCACGTTGAAAATGTCCGCTCTTTTAAAGGCTCTCAGAATTTTTATATAGACCCTATTACAAAAAAAAAGAAGTTATAAGGCTGCTGTAAAAAAATTATTCATCCTCATCTTGAGTATCGCCCCACCAATTGGATGAAACACAATAATTGTACTAATAACACAATATCATGATCATACATCCCAAAAAAGCTTTAAATACCTCAAAACAGAGTAGTAATAAATTACTGTTCACTGTTTCGATCGATTTTTCCAATTTTGTTATGATGTAAAGATAATTGAAAACTTATTTATTCACATATTTAGATTAATGAACAATTTGCCCCCTAACATTTGAAGCAAAAAGAAAAGAGAGAAAAATATGTTGTAACCAATCGTCCCTTCATCGGAGGGGGGGGGGGGGCGATCCTGGGGGCAGGGGGAACAACGCCCCCACATTTCAAAGCATTAACATGTGTCCCTATAATCTCTATACCCAAGAAAAATACCCTCTTACAAACATGTTCAGTGCCCTTTCCATCTTAGAATGACCCGTTTTATGAGTTAACAAGTGCCCCTTTCTTCTTATAAGTGTCTTCTCGTATGAGATAAGCTGTCCTTCTTATTTCGCTATTTGCATGTCCGATCAAGCATCCGTTTTCCTTTTTAGCGTTCACCCTTATGAAAGTGTATCAGATAGACAATCGCTTTCAAAATGTTTTTATTGCCCCTTTAGCTCCCTTTTTCATAGTTTTCATGAGTTATTGATCGAAAATATGAAAAAATGTCGATCAGAATTATGATTGCGATATCTTTAGATAAATATACAAATTATGAAAATGGTAATTTAGGGTCAAAATATGGCCAAATAATGATCACTACAATTGCGATTTGGCAAATGAAACCACTTGATCTATTTAGAATTTGGGTACATTTTTACTTAATCCCTTTTATTGGATGTGGTTATAAAAGCATTCTGTGACTAAGTGACCCTTTTCCAGAGAGTGGTCAAACTGTCATCTGTGGTCAAAAATTCTCCATAATGGCCAAAATGTCGTGAGGACGGACAATAACATTCACATTTAAAAAATCAGCGCAAAATTTTAATTACCCCAGATAAACTTGTCAAACCTTCCCCGCCACCAAAAAATCTGATTAAAGCCCCCTATCTCCAAAAATATAAAGACGCCCACCAACCCCTTATGTTAAAATTTGCTAAATTTTGCGTCCCTACTATTTTGGAGGCCCCTTCGCTTTCGGGTTAATTTGGCGACCCTCAAGTTTATGATCAATATGGCGCCCCTAATGGTCAGCCCCCCACTTTTGGCTAAGCCCCCCCCCCCCCCCACTTTGAAAACCGTTCCGCGGCCCCTGCTGTGAGACTTGATTATGTTCTTACAGATTACTGAGTAGCTGACTGGCATTGGGAATATTGTGCTATATTTCAGATTGTGCGGAGTTTGGAAAAGAGAATAACTTGTTTGCTATTAATTGGAACAGAGGAGGCGGAGCGAATTTTAAAGTGGGGTGGCACAAGAAATAAAGGGCAATTTATCTTTTGAAAAGTGCATCTTAAACGAATGAAGTATAATAAAAAAAAATCGAACATCTACCCCACTCTAACAATGAAATGATGTAAATAAAAATTCACAATATACCTTTTTGCCTGACATGCCTGAACTAGCCGTGTGTTTCGATGTAATTTTAGAATGAACGATTTTTTAAAGGGGAATTTTATTACCATAAATATGTTAAATCATTATAAGCTATATTTAGTAGAGCGGATAAGCCGAACAATTGTGCAAATTATGACTAAAGCATGAAACTTTCACAAGTATTAGTATATGCCGTAAGATTTATTTTAAAGATGGGAGGTAAATTTATAAATGCCATTTTCGGTCGTTGCCATGGCAACGGATTTATTTCTCCAAAATAACATACATTCCGATGTAAATGGGAAATTAACATGATACAGATGACCAAAATTATAATCTTCAGGCTCCCAATTGAATACATATGAAATTTAGAAATATTCAGGATCACCAAGATTGGTCCGTTGCCATGGCAACGGCTTGTTTTTCCCCAGAGAATTAAAAAAATTTGATTAAAAAACGTTGTAGAATATTATTTATCTTTAATTTCCCCTAATTTTACAGTGCTAAACAAAGATATTTTGGTTGCTAAATGTATAAATTACATTTCAAGCTATTGCCATGGCAACCAAATAACTTTTAATTTACAAAAATAACATGGTTGACAAGACAATGGACAGGTGGAAAATACATTTGGAAATGACTTAATCTGTATGCTTAAGTTTTGACCCCCTCATTTGAACATAAAATATAGAAAGTGTTCTGCAGGAGTTCTTTATAAAGAATAAAAATGATGTTGCCTTGGTAATGCTTGAATTAAATTAACAAAGAAACAATATTGCAAAGGACCCGTTGCCATGGCAACAGCTTATTTCCCTATAGAAAGGTACAAATATTGATAAAAATGACAAGGTGACAAGGTTATGGACAGGTGAAAAATACAATGAAAATTAACTTAATGTACATGCATAAGGTTTGACCTACTCAATTGATTTAGGGGAAATAATACAGTGAGTGTTCTGCATGAACTAATTAGAATGATAAACATTGATGTTGCCTTGGTAATACTTGAATTCAACGATAAATATCAATGATCCAAATGGCCTGTTGCCATAGCAACGGATCATTTAGTACCAGTTTTGATTATAAAAGGACTGTAGAATCTGATTTTTCTTGCATTTCCCCTAATCTTATAGTTAAAGAACTCCTGCAGAACACTTTCTGTATTTTTTGTTCAAATGAGGGGGTAAAAACTGAAGCATACATATTGGCCCGAATTTAGTCTGCTATGCAGACTCTGAATGGCTCGTGAAGTGGGATCTGCAGCTGGTTTGCGAGCGAAGCGAGCCATTTCCAGTAGACCTAGTCTGCTATGCAGACTCCTTGAATCAGCTGTGATACACACACTGCAGATGTGGGTCTACAGTTGTAGACTAGCCCGAATTCGGGCCATTAAGTCAATTCCAATCGTATTTTCCACCTGTCCATTATCTTGTCAACCATGTTATTTTTGTAAATTTTATGTTATTTGGTTGCCATGGCAATGGCTTGAGATGCAATTTACACATTTGGCAACCAAAATATCTTCGTTTAGCATTGTAAAATTAGGGGAAATTAAAGATAAATAATATTCTACAACGTTTTTTAATCAATTTTTTTATATTTTTCTGGGGAAAAACAAGCCGTTGCCATGGCAACGGACCAATTGGAACTATCTTGGTGATCTTGAATATTTCTAAATTTCATATGTATTCAATTGGGAGCCTGAAAATTATCATTTTGGTCATCTATATCATGTTTATTTACCATTTACATGGGAATGTATGTTATTTTTGATAAATTAATCCGTTGCCATGGCAACGGACGAAAATGGCATTTATAAATTTACCTCCCATCTTTAAAATAAATCTTACGGCATATACTAACATTTGTGAAAGTTTCATGCTTTGGTCAAAATTTGCACAATTGTTGTGATTTTGGGAGCTTATCTGTTCTACTATAATGTGGTTTGAAAAAAAAATAAAGTCGTTAACAAGACAACACTTTCAGGCATTAATCCAAAGATGCGGGAGCACACCGTAAATCCCTCCCCAAAAGGGTTTCCTTCATTTTTTTTCTCTCTCTTCTGGGTGGAAATACTGTTTACGTGGCCTTTTAGAAGAGAAAAACGAAACTGGATGGAAAAAAGAGAAATATATTGCAATATGGAATAAATATAAAGTAAAGAATAATCGAATTTAGGGCCAAAATACGCAGATTAAAAAGTGTTCCTCATAAAGGGCACATTATTTTTATTGGGAAAATGAACCATTTTTTCCTATGGGAAATCGTGGGAGGCAAGTGCCCCTTCCTGTGGTTTTGCTTTCCCAGCAAAAAAGGAGGTGCTAATTGCAATCAAATTACTTTTAACAGACGGAATTTTTTAGACACAATAGATCAAACGGGGCACTTGATCATAGAGGTGACAGGAACACACTGTAGAAAAGAAATTTTATTTTAAAAAGGAGCTAAAGGGGGGGCAATAAAAACATTTTGAAAGTGATTTACTGATAGATGCACTTTCAGAAGGCAACATAACGCTAAAAAGGAATACTGGTGCTGATCGGACACGAAAAGAGCGAAATAAGAAGGGCCGCTTGTTTTATACGAGAAAAAGAAGAAGGCCAAAATGACCATAAGCTGTTGAATAGGGTAATTAGGAATGACATATTTGGAATCGGCATAAAATTCTACACAAAATAGACCTATAAATGCATTCCCATTTTATAAGGGAAGAATATAAAACAAGCTAAAGACCTCAAATTCCTGCCGATTTGCACAGTTTATTAAGCAAAACTGAGCGAATGGTCAGTTATGTCAAAAGTACCCAAAATGACCCTCACAATTATGTCAAACCTGATGAAATAAGTTACATGAGATCAAAATACTTTTGAGATGTTCAATTTAAAGAATCAATACACCAGTATTTGGTGTCACAGCACACACTTGTAATAACTCTGGTAACATTCAAAGTAATTTTGGATAAATTGAAGTGATGTCATTGGTCATTTTGAGGGCCATAAGTCAAAGTGGTCAAAATGACCATAAGCTCTTGGATAGGGTCATTAAAACTGATATATATGGAATCGGCATAAAATTCTACACAAGATAGACCTTTCTTTAAAGGCATTCCCATTTTATAAGGGAAGAATATAAAACAAGCTAAAGGCCTCAAATTCCTGCCGATTTGCACAGTTTATTATGCAAAACTGAGCGAATGGTCAGTTATGTCTAAAGTACCAAAAATGACCCTCATAGGTCAAAACTGACGGAATAAATTACATGAGGTTGATTGGTATGATCTAGCACACATTTTAAAAATAAATGTGAATTTCCAAAGACATTCAATCGAAGTTCTGATCAATATTTGTAACACATTTCGGACAAAAAATTCATCAAAATTGTCATTTTTGGTCAAAACGTGGCCAAAATGACCACTTGTATTGTGATTTGGTAAATTAAACCACTTTATCTGGAATCTGGGTGCATTTCTACTTAGGATAGACCCTTTTAATTGGATGTGGGTACAAAAGCATTCTGTTAAGGGACCATTTTCCAAAGAGTGGTAAAAATTGTCATTTTGGGTAAAAAATTGGCCAAATATCGTGAGTACGGTCAATAAGACTGACATTTTTGGAATCAACACACAATTTTACCCCGGATTAGCCTGTCAAACCTTCCCCACCAAAAATTCTGAATAAAGCCCCCTATCTCCAGGGTAGCGTTTCAGAGTACCATTTTATCCAACAGTTACCATAGTAACATTGCCTCTCAGCCAATCAGAATCAAGGAAAGATGTCAGATCTGACAACTTGTCAGAGAAAATGTTGATGAAAACGCTCCCCTAGACTACAATATCCTGCCATATTTTGACTTGTTTATCAGTAAATTAAAGCAAGTATACCAAACAGAAAAATACATTGTTTATAAGGACACCGCTATATGCATAGATTTGTTTTTAAAAATGGAATCATTAGATTTGGGATAATTTAGACAAACAAACATGTATTGCTGTCTTATGTTTCTTTTCTGTTTTATTTTTCTTTTGCTGATGTTCTATATGTTGTGGGCGCGTCGTGGTCTAGTGGTTCTGAACCTCGCCTTTCAAACAGAGGGTCGTGGGTTCGAATCCTAGCCATGGTAGCTCGAGCTAAAGCCGGGTTAATAATAGCAGCGCTTTGTATCTTCAGGCAAAAAGCGCTCTATAAATCCAGCTGTTATTATTATTATTATGTTATTTTGTATATAAAAATGTAACCTATCCACACTGTACACTGTTAAGCTTTATTGATACTAGACTTGATTATGAAATGTGTTACTCTGACAACTCTGTATACACGTATGTACGTACGTATGTATGTATGTATGTGTGTATGTATGTATGTATGAGAAGGTTATACCAAATAAAAATGTTAAAAAATAATAATGTTCGTTTTTTTTTCAGTTTATTCGAATTTTTAGAATAATGTAATTATTTTTACAAAATAAACACGCCGTTTTTTTTTATACAGCACTGTGTAATATATTGATACAACACTATTTAATATATTTAGTGCAGTTTTAAATTGAGTGTGTTTAAAATCTTAAATAACGAAGTCGTAACATATTCAATCATCAATCAATGATTGTTAAACATAACATGTAAACAGGAGTGCACACAGTTTTAAACAACATATTTATCTGTGTTTGTTTTTTTTTAAATATGCATTTAAACCAAATTTTAACTTTCCATTGTTTAGATAGGAAAATATTAATTTGTTTGTTTAGTTGGGTTAAAAAAAAATCAATGGGTTATTGCATTCAAATTCGTTTAGTGCTATTATGTAAATCTATTCTACTGATTTGATTATAACAAATTGTATGTAAAATGCGTACAGGTCCGTTGTGGAGAGCAGTTATATTATGTTACTGTATGGTACCCATTGTCAGTTTGCATAAAATCACAAATGAATTAATTTATCAAGAAATAATAGAAAACAGGCTTTAATAAATAACAATAAATTTCTGATCCAAATTTCATCGGTCGTGTCTGTGGAGCATGCATTTGTCACATTTTACGGATTATAATAATATGCAGAGCAATTGTCACATTTTGCGGAGCAAATGTCAGCGGAGCAATTTGTCGCATATTGCGGAGCAATTGTCGCATTATGCGGAGCAATTGCCAGCGGAGCAATTGTCAGCGGAGCAATTGTCGCATTATGCGGAGCAAATGTCAGCGGAGCAATTGACGCATTATGCGGAGCAAATGTCGGCGGAGCAATTGACGCATAATGCGGAGCAATTGTCGCATTATGCGGAGCAATTGTCGCATTATGCGGAGCAAATGTTGGCGGAGCAATTGTCGCATTATGCGGAGCAAATGTCAGCGGAGCAATTGTCGCATTATGCGGAGCAAAGGTCGGCGGAGCAATTGACGCATTATGCGGAGCAAATGTCGGTGGAGCAATTGACGCATTATGCGGAGCGAATGACTGCGGAGCAATTGTCGGCGGAGAAAATATCGGCGGAGCAATTGTCCAGAGCAAGTATCGGCGGAGCAGTTGTCGCATTTTGTGTAGCAGTTGTCGGAGAAGCAGATGTCGGCAGAGCAATCATCGGGTCACCCCTTCCCCGATAAAATATGTGTAAGAAAAAGGAAAGGAAAGATCTAAAGGGAGAGAGAAAAGACAAAACAACAAGACAAAACAAAAACAAAAAACCCACAAAACAAGTTAAACAAATTAAAAACAAGAGCAAAGAAAAACAAATCAATAGTAGGGGCCTACTAAAACTAATAAAACAGACCTCACCTAAAGAGGTCTTGGCCTCGTCTTACAAAGAGTTACGATTGATCCAATCAATCTCAACTGAATGGAAATCCATCCTTACTATTTTTTACGAGAAATTTGTACAGTCTCATTAGTAAACAAAGGATTACACTGAATCTTCAAGAGAACTATGGATGTATGAATATACATCATTAGCGTACCTACGGGGGGGGGGGCGGCAGAGGGGGCAGACTGTCCCCCCTGACGAGTCACAACCCATGCAAGGGACGTATCCCTGCCCCCCCTCCCTGACTGATCCCTGACGAGCCACAAGTGGCCTGTTCCTTTGAACTTGAAGATTTTTTTTTTTTTTTTTGCTGGTCAAATTTTTTTCTGGTACGAAATCCTTTATTTATGGTTGAAGACCTTTTTTTTTTTGCTTGTCAAATTTTTTTTCTGGGGCGAAATGTCCTTTATATGCGGTTGAAGACCCTTTTTTTTTGCCCCCCACCTTTGGAAAATCCTAGGTACGCCACTGATATACATCAGATCTATAGAAAAATATTTTGAACAAACATGCATTTTACATGTTGTCGTTGCTGGCTTTCCATAGTTGCGATTAACCGGATCAATCGCAACTTTTTGTCAAACGGGCGCGGACCCCACCATCCTGCAATCGATAGGCCTACTTAAAAAAAACAAAAACAAAGAGGCGATGGGATCGCGGAGATGTACTTTAAATGAGTTCATGCGTAAAATGCGGGGTAAAATTATCAATTCTTTAGTCAAAGAAACTAATCTGCATAACACGCAACCAGCATTCGTGTATAGAGATTAACAGCTTATTTTCTTCAATACTTGAACCAAAACAGCCCTCCCACTTCGGTTGGTCCAAATTTTATTCAAACGCACAGACAACCCCGGTCGTTGATGGAGTTTAGGTCTAGAGTTTTGGATTATTAACAGCGTAGTATTTAAAGTGAAGGTAAGTGAAAAAGAGACTAATACGCCATGTCTTGCTCCCTCGATCGTTTTTTTTCTCATTACTCTACTGGTCCATCATGTCCATTGTATATAATTTTTTGCATACGGGCATTTAATTTACCTATTAGTCTAGGAGATAGGGGGCTTTATTCAGAATTTTGGGTGGGGAAGGTTTGACAAGCTTATCCGGGGTAAAATTGTGTGCTGATTCCAAAAATGTCTTACTTACCGTACTCACGACATTTTAGCCATTTTGACAAATTTTTGACCAAAAATGACCATTTTGGCCACTCTTTATATGTAACTAATAGAGGAAAGGCAACTCTTTCGTCTCCATGTGGTTTTAAGACAATGAAAATGGATTGCTTTTTAGCAGAAAACCCTTTAGCCTCAGTGGGGGCTCAAAATTTGCAGATTTTTTCATAAATTTGAAAAAATACGGAAAAAGGGGATGGTGTTTTTGGCATCCCACTGACGGGGGTGGCTTCGATTTTCCAGTAATTCTTTACATGTAGCAGATAGAAGAATGTCTACTCTTTTGTCTCCAAGTGGTTTGAAACAATAAAAGTGGTTTCACTACATAGTAGAAACACTTTTTTCATCAATGTGGCTCCAAAACGTCGAATTTTCCAAGAAATGGGCAAAATACGAAAAAGGGGCTGGGTGAATTGTGGCAGCCCCCTGAGAGGGTAGGCTTTGCTGTGCCCTCACTTTTTTTTAATGTAGCTGATAGAGAAAAGCCTACTCTTCCGTCTCCAAGTAATTTCAAGAAAATAAAGGTTGCTTTTTACCTATCCGAAGCATAATTTTTCCACATTGAGGGCTCCAAAAGGCAAGATATTCTAATAGTCAAGCTTCGGATAAGGGTTGGGTAACTTCGACAGGTTCTTGCGGGACTATGATTTAAGGTGCCCGAATGTGATTGCTTGCGACATGCAGAGCAATGCCTCCTCTAACTTTTCCAAGAGGTTTCAATAACATAAAAGTTGCTTTGATATGTAAAAAACGCAATTTGCCCTCATACCCATATATGTAATATACACTTTTCTATCGCGACGCTCATAACATGCATTTATGCGTGCTAGTCACACCAACAAATGCGAGGCAAGACCGATTGAGTCTATTTAATTGTACACTTTTGAAAGGCATGCCAGCGAGCGCATTGTAGTCGGTATCACAAGTGTGACTAGTGACGGAGGTTGCTTTTTGGTGTCATTTTATCTCAATATCAGGGAATACATTTGGAGGTAATTTTCCTATATCTAAGCAAGTTAAGACATTAATACTGCCATGAAGCATATTAATGCTCTCGTTAATGTATCCTCTTTCTTGAAGAAAATTGTTGATATTAATGACAAAACAGAAAGATATCAGTGCACATGCAAATTTTTGCCTAAAAACATTGACATTTTGGCATAAATTCTTATATTCTTAAAAAAATATTAACCGGACTGTCCAGAAAACAATTGCAATCGATTTATACTATCTAATTCATTGTGAAATGCGTATTTATTTAATATTTTTCCATTGTTTGTGCAAAAATATAAAAATAATTGATTTTCATGAAAAATCCAAGATGGCCGACAAAATGGGGTCCTCTGGGCCTTCCGTACAGGATATGACCCGGCAGCAACACATTTTCTTGACCACTGATATCATGCCAACATGTTGGGACCATCAAACCTTATGTACCCGATCAGCTGAATAAACTCACTGAGCCCCCGGACTATTATGGTCATTCTGGCTATATTTCCCCCATTATGACCAATCCCATTTGTTCAATACTTCAATTTATCCAAAAATACTTTTAATGTTACTAGAATCGTTACAAGGGTGTGCTGTGACACCTAACACTGGTGTATTCTTTAAATTGAGCATCCCAAAATTATTTTGACCACCTTGGTCATTTTGGTCACCTTGACCCTTGTCCAATGTGTATACTAATTCAGCATATATCGAACATGGTGAGGAGACAATTCAGGATTGCGTTAATATTACCATCAATTATGGTTAAACGGGAAAAGTTTGAAAGCTTTTGGGTGAAAATCAATGCAATAATTTATATAAACCAGTGTTATTGGCCTAACGATTGGACCCTGTGGTCATTTTGATCACTTTTTCCTCAATAATGACTAGTGACCACACATTCTTTGATTTAAAAAGGGCTCAAATGTTGCTTAATATCATTATTAGCGTGAGCTGCGACACCAATAATCAAGAGTGTTGATAAATGTGATAAAAACCTTCACATCTATATTAGGTTATTCGACAATGCACAGTAAAACAAATTATACAACACTGTTTACTATATGAAACTTACAGTAATTGTTTAAACAGTTTAAACAAGTGTTTGAATCTTAAGCAACAAAGTTTAATTTTCAATATCTAATCTTCAATAAATTAAACATGATTGTTTGAACGGTTAAACAAATACTGTAAGGTTCATATAGTAAACAGCGTTGAATAAAATCTTAAACAGCGTTTTTATTGTGTTTACTGGTCATTCTCATGATTTTTGGCACATTGACCATTTTGTAAATATTCATGGAAACTTCAAATATAGTGGGCAGCAAATTCAGGAATGAGATATTTTAACACCATTTAAGGACATACTGTATTACAAAATTGTCTGCAGTATATCAATACAATGATTCCAAATATATCAGTCTTTATTACTATTTATTAACTAGTGGTCATTTTGGTCACTTTTGGTCCCTACAATTACCAATGACATTTGCATGTATCAAAAGAATTCCAATGTTGTTGCTCTGTATTTTTGTAATATGTTTACATCAATCATAATCAGCGACAAATTCAATATGGTATTTCAATATGGTATTTCAATATATACAATTCAATATGGTATTTCTGGTTCTAGGACAATTACCCCCCGGACAATCACACCCGGACAACTACCCCCCCCCGAGGACAATTATCCCCCGGACAATTACCCCCTGAGGACAATTACCCCCCGGACGATTACCCCCGAGGACAATCACCCCCCGCACAATTACCCCCGAGGACAATTACCCTCGAGGACAATTACCCCCGGACAATTTCCCCCGTGGACAATTACCCCCGGAAAATCTCCTTCTCTCTGGCATCGATGTTAGAATCAAGCGGGACCCATTGTAAGTCTTGGTCGGTGGCACAGGTTTTCGAAATATTTTCTACTTTATTTTATTTTAATAACTTTCTCTTTCTCTTTTATATTGCTCTTTCTCCTTTTTTCTCTCATTTTCTTCTTTTTTCCTTGCTTTTTCCTTTTTTTCTTCCTTTTTTGTTTTGTTTAGCAGTGCCTTCTGCATCATGAAAGGGGGGGGGGGGATATGTAAACTGGCCCTCATACTAAGTTTTCATAGAACAATTGAGCATTCGTGAAAGGACATGATTATACATAATAATTACAAATGCTGAATATCTCTGATTCCAACTGATCTGATTTTTTTTTAAATATTTTGGGTTTAATTTCAGGAAAAAAAATCAGGCAAATAGATAAAACGTTAAAAAGACACCTTCGCGGGTAGAAATATTGAAAGTCGATAACGCAACCATCAACATATAACTTATAAACCTGTTATTTTAAAACAATTCAACAAAAAGAAGCTAAGAATTATGAACCAATTTGTGCACATTCCAGATTAAGATGTGGCTTTAGTTTATAACTTAATACAATAAGCTAAAAAAAATATGCAAAGATGATACACACAAGAACACCTTGTAATTTTACCATTTAGGCCCTAAATGGTAACATTACAAGGTGTTCTTGTGTGTATTATTTTAGGGTGAAAGCAATTAAACGTTAAAGAAGGAAATTAAGTACCAAAATTACTAAATTGTAACCAGTATGACATAATCAAATACAGTGTTTTTCATACAAATTGGCAATCATGATAGTGCTAAGCATATACAATTCGTTTAAGGTGCATTTTAAGGATGGTTTGTGAGAATTTATAAAAAAGTAGGCCTATTATACAAAACAATAGGAACTTGGCGAATCAAATAATGTGACCGCGCAGTGTGAGCTGAAAATATTGATATTTAGACCATAAAACGGACAATTTACGGATCTCTTGAAAAAATCAATTTGTAAATGAAAAAAATAATGAAAGCCTGATATCCGAGCTGAAATGTATTTTGTATATTGACTTCAAAACTTGATATTTTAAGCTCTATACATGGGCGGAAATCCCAGGGGGACAGGGAGGACGCGTCCCCCTAGTATTTTGGAAAGGGGGGACATAATATCAAATGTCCCCCCTACTATTTGTGGTCTTTTATTGTAGAAAAAATAATAATTCAAAATCGAAATTATACACATGTATCCTCGAATTTCGAAATATATATAAACAGATAGTTTTTGTTAAGAACTTGGATAGGAAAAGAAAAGGCATACCGGCCCGACAATTCTCGAACTCGCATCTAGCCCTATATGCCAGCCAAAGAGTAATGACATTGATGACATCGATGGCCATTGTCAATTTCATAACTAATAAAAATGAAAATCGCCCCTGGATACTTATAAGTAAATTTAGTGCATAGATCAGGGGTTCTCAAACTACGGCCCGCGGATCCGGCCCGCGAGACTCTGCTGGGTTTTTTTTAATCACTTTTAAGTCACAATATGAAACATAGCTCAATATGATTACATTGTGTATCCATGTTGACCTAACCGTAATAAAAGTAATGGCAGTCAAATTAATTTGACTTTTTAACAAAGTTTAGTGGAGCCTTTTCGGTCTGTTCGATCTACTTTCTTATTAGATGACCAGCACTGTTCTCACCATGTTTAGATCTACATACAGGTGCGAAAGTGCATTTTCCACAATGAACATTTTAAAGAACTAACTCATACCGAAGTACCTTGACAGGGGCCGTGGAACGGTTTTCAAAATGGGGGGGGGGGGGCTGGCCATGCACAAAATCACAATCATATGGCCATTTTTACGTTTTTGTACATGGTTTTGGACCCCCCCCCCCGCTTCCGCGGCTCCATTGCACCAGTGCCTTCTGGCAATTACACCTTTGTGCCAAGGTTCAAGCAACTTGTTGCTGACAGACTGTCACGTTTCCCATATTGAAAGTGATTAGGAGACTGACACCCTTGTTAGAGTATACAACAGACATACTCTATTATTCATTCTACTTTGACTACAAAAAATATTGATACTTCAAAACATTATCTGTCTCCACTATACCAGGTATGTATACGTACAATCTAGATTCCTTTTAACAAAGTACGAGAATTTTGTTATCATTAATATTGCTCTCGCTGTATTTTGAAATCTTTACTAATTTTGCCTGCGTTCCACATGAAACTGTTATAAATTTGTTGGATTAAATGCTCCCAAAGTAAGGGCCAGATTGCACAAGAGAGCATCTAGGACCCCAACCGCAAGGGTCTTTGCGCCTCGCACACATTTTTTTCTTCTAAGTATCCATTTCACCCTGGCCCTTTCAGGTTTACTTGGAGTCTCATCTGGCCTTTCAAGGAAAAAGTTTGAGAACCCCTGTCATAGGTAGATCAAGGGGGCGAAGCGGCGGCCCACCCCCTATTGGCGGCGCAAAATAGGAAGGTGAGGAGAAAATTAAGAAAGATAGGACGAGCAAGAAAATGAAATGATGGAAGGGGAGGGCAATAATTGAAAAAAAAGAAAACTTTCAGGTCATAGTATAAAATACAAAAATTCGCTCTTGCTTTGCATTAATACACAGCCATCTCTTTATTTCAAAACGTGCTTAATTTTTTTTACTTTTTAGATCGAAATATATTAAATCAAATTATTTATTTAGGAAGATATCCATCTTTTCATAATTTGTAGGTTTAAATCTTTAAAAAACTGTTGCGATTGTTCAGTTTTTAGGTTAGAAAATACAAACTTAGGCTCGCGCTTCGCGCCCGCATTAATTGTTTAGATTACTATCTTGTTCATAATTTAAAAAAATACTAAGAATGTCCAGTATTTAGGTTGGGAAATCAGAAACTTCCACCTCTTGCTTCGCGGTCGCATTAATTGTTTAGATTCCTATCCTGTTCATAATTTTTTTAGGACTTTCCACAGTTATGTTTGTGCGCATCATGATCTGCGCATATTTTACACTCTGCGCGCTGACGTCACAATGGATGAACTTGTGATTTAATCAGCTGTAGGTAATGTGAGCTGATTTTTCTCCTTATCTACATTAACTGCAAATCTGATGTGTTATGTTATGAAGCTAATGAACTGGAATTATTCCATGGACCATTTTTTAAAATTCCTCTACGATTTCAAAATAGTTTCTCTGTAGTGCTGCAAAGTATGATGAATATGACCCCCGAGTATGAATAAATGGAAAAGTGGTTCGGAATTTTTCCTCACATAGATACTGCTTTTGGCGCGTTTGCGGGTGTTTTAAGAAGCAAATTTGCTCTAATAAGAGTGGTGATAGTTTGAAAACAAGCACATGAACCCATATTTTTTAATGTTTGCACCTCTTAGGTATACCTTCTGCCTTCATGTACAACTTTGCAAAGTTTGGTGAAAATGATATGGGTTTTGAATAAAGTGCAGCATTTCTTATACTTCTCAAGTTTGTTATTGAAATTTGACATTTTTGAGGTTGAGTATCTTTCCCGCAATTTCTAAGAACTGAGAGTGTTGTTAGACTTAAATGAGCAAACAATTGACAGCAATCGATAGATTATCCATCTTACGGATACAATTATTAATCATATTGCAAAATTTGATGAAATTTTCATGGATTTTGACTGATTAATAGGGCTTTAATCTCAATGTTGTGATCTCATGAGGTCTAAAAATGCCGAATTCTTTTGGATGCGCAATTCTTAAGAACATCATCCATTTTGGGTTAACTTTTAAGCTCTATAGCAAAAAATCAAGCACATGGACCCATGTTAATTTTTGCATATTTGGAATATTCAGGTGCTAAAGTATCTAAGTGCAAAGTATGATGAAAACGACATGGATTTTCAATGTTTGGGAGAAAGAATACGGAACCACTCGCATTTTAGACGGTATTAACAGACTTTTGCTTGTTTTCGGTGCATTTTGGGCTGTTTCAAGCCAACGCGCAATACTTTGGACACTGATAATTTGAAAAAAACGAGCACATGGACCCCAAATTTGGAATGTCTTAACTTCTTTAGAATATATTTTTCTACAAATCTTGAGAGTATGATGAAAATGACATGGATTTTGAATGTTTGGGAGCAGGACTAAGGAACCATTCGTATTTTAGACATTTTGGACGGTATTAGACTTTTGCCCGTTTTAGGCGCATTATAGACTGTTTAAGCCAACTCGCAACACTTTGGACACTGATAATTTGAAAACGAGCACATGGACCCCATAATTTAAACATCTTAACTTCTTCAGAATATATCCCTCTACAAATCTAGAGAGTATGATGAAAATGACATGGATTTTGAATGTTTGGGAGCAGGACTAAGGAACCATTCGTATTTTAGACATTTTGGACGGTATTAGACTTTTTCCCGTTTTAGGCGCATTATAGACTGTTTTAAGCCAACTCGCAACATTTTGGACACTGATAATTTGAAAACGAGCACATGGACCCCATGTTTTTAATATT
This sequence comes from Lytechinus pictus, assembly GCF_037042905.1. Taxonomy (NCBI): domain Eukaryota; kingdom Metazoa; phylum Echinodermata; class Echinoidea; order Temnopleuroida; family Toxopneustidae; genus Lytechinus; species Lytechinus pictus. Next base: position 8,436,016 of record NC_087260.1, read on the forward strand.
TTAACGTCATCAGAATATATTCCTCTGTAAATCTAGAGAATATGATGAAATTGACATGGATTTTGAATGTTTGGGAGCAAAACTACGGAACTATTCGCATTTTAGACGGTATTATTAGACTTTTGCACGTTTTCGGTGCATTTTAGGTGGATTTCAATATTTTAAAGCCAACTCGCAGCACTTTGGACACTGATAGTTTAAAAACGAGCACATGGACCCCATATTTTTAATATTTTAATGTCTTTAGAATATATTCCTCTACAAATCTAGAGAGTATGATGAAAATGACATGGATTTTGAATGTTTGGGGGAAAAACTACGGAACCATTAATTCGCATTTTAGACGGCATTATTATACTTTTGCACGTTTTGGGCGCATTTGGGCGATTTTCATGCCAACTCGCATCACTTTGAACACTCATAGTTAAAAAACGAGCACATGGACCCCATATTTTTAACTTCCCTACACCTTCGATATGCATTCCTCTACAATTTAGCCGAATTTGATGAAAATGACATGGATTTTGAAAAAAGTGCAGCTTACAAAATACTTTTTTAATTTTTGAGTAGATTCACGTCTTTGAAGATTTGTTTTTTCCGAGTTTTTGCACCATTCTTGCCAAATGAGGGCGCTGCTGACTCCAAATAGATATAGTTCTACCAATTAAAATACTTTCTCTTTCTTTTGTATACACTTTGTTATATATCTTGAAAATTTGATGAAGATTGATGCGGTATCTACTGAGTAAAGATGATTTACACTCATTTGATGAATTCGTGAGGTCTAAGAGAGGCATAATTCTCTTGATTGCGCAAGATTGCATATCATTCAAATACGGCGACTTTGAAGACCCGTAGAAAAAAAATAAGCACATGAACCTATGTTATTTCTGGCATTTTCATAATGCATAGATACCAAAGTAACTCTCTGCAAAATTTGGTGAAAATGACATGGACTTCATTTTAACTGTGGAACGTCCTTAAGTACTAAGAATGTCTAGTATTTAGGTTGGAAAATCTAAAACTTTCAGCTCGCGCTTCGCGCTCGCATTAATTGATTAGTTCCTATCCTGTTCATATTCTTTTTAAGATGCTATGAATGTCCAGTTTTTGAGGCCTTTCATCTTATATGTTTATATATGGTATACAATTCATGTATGTACAATTGATGGAAGTGAAATAAATAAATTTGAATTTGAATTTGAATTGAATCTTTAGTTAGGAATACCTCCCCTCTTCGAAATATATATATATAATGGTCACAGTTTTGACCATCATTCATTTTAACCATCTAGGTGGGTTTTTTTTTGGTATAATGCTTCACAAACCTCACATTGGCATGATTGGTGAGCAGTAAAGAAGAACTTTGAAGAAGTACTGGGTAATAAAACACATTCTATATGAAATTATTCTCTCTGTCGATTTTTTGGCCACTCTTTAAGAATTTAGGGCAAGTTTTCCACTTTCAACTTCACCAATCATGCCAATGTATGGTCTGTGAAAAATTACACAAATGGCGAAGGTGGTAAAATGTATGATAGTTAAATCTATTCATGAAATTCACTTTGACGAATTGCTTTGTAATGACGCACCTTTGATGACGCACCTTCATTCAGAACATAAGGGGAATGATATTAGGGCTATTTAAGGACCATGCAGTGACCAATGGGGTTGCACAGTAGTGAGGTAATAGGTATTTGGCACAATTTTTACCCAAGGTGAGCTTTTAATATTTCCAATCGAAAGGGATTGAACGCATTTCCATAACTGCTCCTCAGTCATGCGTATTTACTGCTAAAGTCATACATTGGATAAATGGTCACAGTGGCCAAAATGGTCACAACAGTTTGATTATGTACTATTAGTAATGTTATATTGAAATCAATAAGTATTTTGTCACTTATTATGATTGATATAATACATCTTATTAACAATAAAAAGGACAATGTTCAACATTTGAATCCGTTTTGAAACATTCAAATGTTATTGGTCATTGTTGGGACCAAAAGTGACCAAAATGACCACTAGCTCATAAATGATCATTCAGACCATGGACCTATTTCGTAATAGGTCCATGTTCAGACTGATATATTTGGAATTATTTAATTAATCTACTTCAGAGAGTTGAGAAATATGTCCTAACATTAAATTATGCTAAAATGTCTCATTCCTGAATTTGCTGCCCCACATTATGTGAAATTTCCATTTATATGTGGTCAAGGTGGCTAAAATCATGAAAATGACCACAGTGCATGGTCAAACAACCTTATGTATACTCGATGTAAAGGATTTCATCACATTTATCAACACTCTTCACCGAGTATTGGTAGTTCATGCTGATAATGACACTGACCAACATTTAAGCATCTTTTTATCGTCAGAGCATGAGGGGTCACTGGTCATTGAGGAAAAAGTGGTCAAAAGGACTACAGGGTCCAATAGATAGGCTAATAACAAATGAAAATGAAAATGAAAAAATGAAAATCCATAATTTATTGTTAGAAATAGACATAACATGAAATACTCCGAAATTTTGCTTTGCCCAATTGATCGTGGGCCCGGCAGCCGCTGATCAGCAGCGCCAGATCGACGAGTCTCTATCCCTTTAATCGTTGAACGCCAAACAGGGTAGCAGCAACTCCCATCTTTTAACGTCTTTTGGTCTGACGCGGCCGGGGTTTGAACCCTGACCTCCCGGTTGTGAGACGGACGCTCTACCAAGTGAGCCATCACTGGACTACATGAAATCATTGTGTTGATTTTCACCCAAAAGATTTCAAACTTTTCCCATTTAACAATAATTGATGCTAATATCAACGCAATCCTGAATCTATACTCACCATGTTCGCTATAGGCTGAATCAACATACACATTGGGCAAGGGTCAAGCCCGGGGATCAAGGTGGCCAAAATGACCAAGGTAGTCAAAATACTTTGGGGATGCTCAATTTCGAGGATTCATACACCAGTGTTATGTGTCACACCACACCCTTGTAATGATTCTGGTAACATTCGAAGTATTTTTTGACAAATTGTGTTATTAGTCATTTTGGGGGCCAAAAAGAGGCCAAAATGACCAAAAGCTTTTAAATAGGGTCAATAAATAAAATAAATAAATATAATAAATTTATTTTTAATAACCATAAAATTCTACACAAGATAGACCTTAAATGCATTCCAATTTTATAAGGGAAGAAAATAATACACGCAGAAGACCTCAAATTCCTGCCTATTTGAACAGTTTATTATGCAAAACTGCGCGAATGGTCAGTAATGTCTAAAGTACTCATAATGACCCTCATAGGTCAAAACTGATGTGATAAGTTACATGAGGTCGAAATACTCAGCTTTTGAGATGTTCAATTTAAAGAATTAATACACCAATAGTTGGTGTCACAGCACACCCTTTTAACGATTCTGGTAACATTCGAAGTATTTTTTGATAAATTGAACTGATGTTATTGGTCATTTTGAGGGCCATAAGTGGCCAAAATTACCATAAGCTGTTAAAATAGGGTCATTTACAGTGATACATTTGGAATCAGCATAAAATTCTACACAAAATGGACCTTTGAATGCAATCCCATTTAGAAGATACACACCAAAGACCTCAACTTTCCTGTCGATTTGCACAGTTTATTATGCAAAATTGCGCGAATGGTCAGTTATGTCTAAAGTACCCAAAATGACCTTCATAGGTCAAAACTGATGGAATAAGTTACATGAGATCAAAATAATTTTGAGATGTTCAATTTAAGGATTAATACACCAATGTTAGGTTTCACAGCACACCCTGGTAACGATTCTGGTAACATTCGAAGTATATATTTTTGGATAAATTTAACTTGTGTTATTGGTCATTTTGAGGGACATAAATGACCGTAAGCTTGAATAGGGTCATTAAGACTTATATATTTGGGATCAGCATAAAATTCTACACATGAAGGACCTTTGAATGCATTACCATTTAATAGTAGACCGGCCAAACGTCAAAAAGGGCTCTAGATAAGGATTCGACGGCAAAATAATTTTTGTTAATGCTTGGCATCCCAGCTAAAAGTCTCGCTAAAATACTCAGGAATAGTGTACGGCCGGATGCCAAGCACACTTTTGCGTGAAAGTGTCATTTTAGCGCCGTGAAATGTGAAAGGATGTAAAAAATCACGAATTTTTATATTTTGACGGAATAGGTTAAAATTTTTGATTACCTTTGATATGCGATCCTTTTTATTTGAATTGTCAAATATAAGTCTGATAAATATACATTTCAAATTTGAAAATTACACACACATATTTGGCGCAGTGAAACATAAAACCGCGATTTCCTCAAAATAAAAGTTTGTGAAAACTATCAATAGTTTGAAGTTTGTTTACACAACTTGCTTTCTTCGATTTAAATGCGTTTACCCATTGAATATATAGTAAATGTCCTAATGTTATAAATATTACAAGAATTTTCAATTAAGATGGAAGATATCTCATTTTATGTTATCCGAAAGGGGTTAACGTATATTTTACCAGGTGCGCATCTTTAATTAAAAATTGAACATACCGTACATTATGTACATAATTACATGTTTAAAGTAAATACTAAGAGTTTTTATACTTTGGAAGTTTGGATAGCAAAATTTGTCATTTCTTGGCATCCCAGCTTAAAGTCTTGCGGAAATGCTGAGGAATAACGTACAGGCGGATGCTAAGTGCACTTTTGTGTCAAAGTATCATTTTTCGTGTAAAATCTGAAAGAATGTCGAAAATCACGTATTTTGATATTTTGACGGAATATGTTAAAGTTTTTTATTACATTTTTTTAAATGTTGATATGCAATCATTCTTATTTGGGGTTAATTAAAATTAAAAGTCTAATAAATGTACATTTCAAATTGGAATATTACACACACGTATATATGACTATATGGAACACAAAATCGTGATTTACTCAAAATATATGAAAACTATCAATAGTATAAAATGTTTGTGTTCCGCATCTCAAATTCGTCAATTTTTACGCGTTAACCGTATAAACACATAATACTTGTCATGTCACATATAGCAAAAAAATTGAAATAAGATGTAAGATATGTCATTTTATGTAATCCGAAAGAAAACAATGTACATTTACCGGACATGCCGGAAGCGCATGTTTTATAAAAAAACAAACGGCGCATAATACATCTATATTGCACATAATTATATACTATTTATACATCATACAGTATATAGATCAATGCAATACCCGTCATGATTTGATTATGTTTACGTTTGTAGAGTTTGAATTTCTTGCTATTTCCGTTAATTAAAGGGTGCTGAACGCAAATCTACCTGTGGCGATATTCATAAATAGGTCTGATATTTTGCCTTACCATGTTAGCATTAATTTTATAAGAAATATCTATATCCCAAAACATAGAAAATGTATGAATAAGACGATTGAATTAACATTTGTTTTAAACTATTCATTCAAAGTACATATTACTTCAGTTATTGGATTATCAATATGTGTAAAAATGGCCATTACCATGGCAATACCTATTTTTTGTGTCTCGCCTCCATAGCAGAGCAGGACTATCGGGGCCACTTTTCCGGCGGAAGAGACGGCAGTGTCGATATAACAGCGATATCAACCTTGAAATCTTAATCAAAGTTAAGTTTTTGAAATGTCATCATAACTTTGAAGGTATGGGTGAAATGTTCATGACACTTGCAGAGTATTCAGGTATCACTGATCGTCTTGCATGAGTTTTAGGTCACATGATTAAGGTAAAAGATCATTTAGGTCACTGAACTTTGGCCATGTTAGGGGTATTTTTTTGAAATGTAATCATAACTTTAAAGTTTGATCTAGTTCATGAAACTTGGACATAAGGGTATTAAGTATCATCGATCATTTTGCACAAGTTTCAGGTCACATGATCAAGGTCATATGTCATTTAGGGTCGATGAGCTTAGTATTTTATTATGACATGAATGACACTTTTGTGAATAATTATTAGTTTTAGTTGTTTCCAAAGTTATGCTGCTATATTTATTGAAGAAATAACATCTTTATGTGAAAATATGAATAAGTATAATCATAAATATTTCTTGGTCTCTTGCATTGCAAATTAACATTTTTACTCAATTCATTTTACTTGATTACAACAAATCTATGTTTACCTTCAATTTTCGCATTTGCTGTTATCATAGGTCCATGCTTTTATTATCGTAGTCTAAGACAGATACGTGCACATGTAAAATTATACATTCAATCTATATTTCAATATCTGCGCTGGACTCTGGTCATTAGCCTTTAGATTCGTTTGTCATGATGGTCATAGGACTGCATTTCCCAACATGACAATGCATGTGATGAAATGAGATTTGAAGAAAAAAGGATTAAAATGTGAACTCTAAAGGCGACCGCACACCTAACGATTGGTCTGCGACCCGATTTCAGAATAAAATGTAGTAGAATTTGATGCTAATATTGAGACTTGGAATATCTTACTGTGTAGCCTAATGTTCTAAATCATCGTACGAATACCTATGTTCAAATCTGTGACTATGCTATATCATCCTTAGAATAAATGCGAATTTGATATCTACTAGTAATGACGTCATAGCAGTCGTACGATTGGCTACGATTTGAAACTAATTTGGCCTTTACTCCAAAATAAAGGCTTGCAATCTTTCAAAATGGTTATATTAGTATTCTTTCAATTAATTTTAACCTCAAATAAAATGATATGTTCCATTCACATTTTCAGAAAATTAGCAAATTGCGATTTGTTCCAAAATCGGATCGCGAACAGTCGTAAGGTGTGCGGTGGCCTTAAGAGCCTATACTCTTTTGGTATTTCAAACATCTTTCTCCACATATGGAAACTTTTAGCTCGATCAAATGGTTATAGACCGATATATTTATTATTTCTGGTCTAATGAACTCACTCAAAAAAATAGTGGGTAAAAGTGCCCCATGAGGGTAATTATGTGTCCAACCAACATTGGTCATTTCTTTGGGGCATTTTATGTATCCTGTGTGATGAAAATTTTGCAAATTTTAAAGTAATTGCAATATTCCCGTATTGGGTAAAATACTGCCCCAAATTTGGTTGGACACATAATTATCCTCGTGGTGGTTAAAATTTTACCCAATATTTTTTACAGTGCTGTTCAATTAGTTGCATGAAACAATGCCTTCTAGATTCTAAAATCAGGAAATTGGGCTATGGACACTGCTAAAGGCCTTTTGATAAAGATGCATGAAAGTGAGGGGGAGGGGGGAAACCTGCCCTAAAAAGTTTCAAGAAAAAGCATAGAAAAACAGAAGGAAAAGAGTGGAGAGCGTGTTGGGGAGGGGGTCAGCGGATTGTCTCGCTTGTCGATTTTGCTTCTCCAGCCCTCTGTTGTTTATCTCGCCTAATGTCGACGGCTCGCTTATTTTCTAAAATTTTCTGTTAGCTATTAGGGTCTTGCTCATATAACTTTTCAAACTAGATAGAAATATGTATTTTTTGTTTGCTAATTTATTCATTTATTCATTTATTTATAATGACCTCAATTGAGCGTAATATTGTAATTTAAAACATTGATTTCTTACTAACACCAATTCTGCCCTAAATTAAGGCTTTTGTTTAAAAGACTCGGTCACTCAGTACGCTCACCAGTAGTGCAGCTAGGATTTTGTCAGCAGAGGAGCACGGGGGGGGGGGGGGGGGGGCTTGATATTCTGCAGGGGGTACCAAAAGAGATTTATTTATCAAGTATTTATTATCAAGTACATATTAGCTTTATTCTGACAAGGCCTAATTAAATAATGAGAGCGCGAAGCGCAAACAGATTTTTGTTGTATATGCCTTGAAATTTAGAGCTGAAAATTAAACAATACGTAGGTGTACATGATTCGTATCTAATTCTCATATTAAAAACATTCAGAAATTTGTATTATTCTGACATGAAAACCGGACATTTAATACATATTTTTTCAATAAGCGCAATCTGATCTTTTTTTATATTCCAATCTGTAAACTGGACAATTTAATGACATTTTGAAATAAAGAACACTAAGTGTCTATTTAAAAAAAAAAACAGTTAAAGCGCGAGCTGGCTTCTTTTTTTTTTGGGGGGGGGGGTAATCAGAAAGGAAACATTCTAAGGCGCGATATCTCAATCGGTAGAGAGGGGATTCCGGTGACCTGGCTTCGATTTCCACTTGGTGCGCTTGTGCCCTTTGGTAAGGCATTTAACTCCACATTAAAGAACACTCGGAGAGGACCTTAAGCCGTCGGTCCTCTGGTTGCTTGCTTACAAGCATTCATGCTTAAATTAGGTTAAAAAATCACCACCAAATCATGAACACTATCAGTATCTAATTAAAATGTTGATGCGAGCCCGAACCGTGAGTTGAAAATTTTGAATTAAAAACGGATCATTTTTTAAATGTCTTTAATGGCAGAAAAGGATGTATATCTCACTAAACAAAAATGACAGCGTGAAGCGCGAGCTAAAATTGGGAGAGACTGAGAGCTAAAAATTGGATATGCTATGCACATTTGTTTAATCATTAACTTGATGCGTATTTTCCTAAACAATGCGAGCGCGAGGGGCAAGCAAACAAAAATTGCATTTTCTAACCTGACAATAGCATGTCTTATAACAGATAGCAAGCTGTTTATCTCATTTGTAAAAGAAAAAATGCCAGAGCGAAGCTCGGGTTAAAAATTTATTCGGCATCTTTTTGTAATCCTGAGTAGGATGCCTATCTCGCTAAACTAAAATAGAAAAATTATGATATAGTACATAATATATTTTGTACCAGTTATTTTGACAACGGGATATTTTCAGCCTCATGTAATCCTTTCGGGCACTACACATGACCTTAGTCAGCGGGGGGGGGGGGGCATGGCCCTGGGAAGTAGGGGTGCTGAAGCACCCCCAAGATTTGACTGGGGGTACTGCGTGTATTATTCTTCATTTGCAGCACCCCCTGGGATTCTAGTATAAATTAATAAATGTAACACAAAAGTGCCCCTTTTCTCGGGACCAAAGTGACCATCATTTTTTAGTGAAAGTTTTCTTTTGCTTGTCAAATTTACATCAGCACCCCCAAGTTAAAACATCGTTCCCAGGGCCCTGCCCAACCCCCGTGTATTTTTTCTCTTGTTCTCTAATCCTATATAGGGACTCTTAGGGCACCATCAGCTCAATGAAAGATTCTGAGCTCAAGAACCAGTGACTTAATTCTTTATTCGGATCGAATATTTTAACTGAATGTTCTCGATTGCATAGTGCAAGTCCAGGGGCCTGTTGCATTCGATTAATCACGTTTGATTAAAGATGTCATGCCAATCTTTTTAAACCTCCATTTTCCTATCGGCCCGCAAGTTGTGGGCCGAAAATCTAAAAAAAGGAAATAGATAAATAGAGAATGAAGACGTGATTGGGTGCGTACTTTATTCAACGCAATAACGAGCTTGGATTGAGAGGTTTTCTCATGCAATCTGAAAGAAGGCTCATCTCTCTTTGTTTAATGAATTATATCGCATGAAATTCAAGCCAGTTGTATGAAAAATGCTAATCTATATTTACATAAATTGTATACAATAGGATTTAGTAATTTCACATTATACTCAGTTAAAGTGCCATTAACATGTTTGTGGGACACGCTGTAGTGTACAATGATTGGTATGATCATGGAGCTACTCCATGTTATGATAATCCTCTTTATAACAGGTGGTGTAGTTTTAACATTGCTGTTTTTTTTAAACAACACACAAACAAATAATTCTTGTTGTGGCCGTATGCTCATGATTGACAACACTCAAAATCTGAAGAACAGAAAGTGGTTGTAAACAAAGTCCTTGATAATTGTGAAATCAATTCAATCAAATCCACGTTTTATAAATATTAACAGTACAATGCACCCAAAATTCAAAAGTTCATAGCGAAACATGATATCATCATTGGTGTCTGAGCTTACATTCAGTGAATCAGAGCAAAGAGTCCTGCAATTGTTCAGTTTTCCGTAGATTGAGAATTGCAATTAAGTAATTGCAGTATACACGGTAGACATGGTAGAGCAAGGCTATTTTCAGCCCGGCGTATGATCGGTGTCAAGTGTTTACAGCATTTTAAAAGAGATATATTTATATACTGTAACCTCTGCTTGTCATATTTACATCAGCACCCCCAGTCAAGAAATCGATCCCCTGGCCCGGGGGGGGGGGCAGGGGCAGTTGCGGCCAGAAATTTTGTAACTCGCTTTAAAGGACAAGTCCACCTCAACAAAAAGTTGATTTGAAAAAGAGGAGAAAAATCCTACTAGCAAAACACTGAAAATTTCATCAAAATCGGATGTGAAATAAGAAAGTTATGACATTTTAAAGTTTCGCTTAATTTCACAAAACAGTTATATGCACATCCTGGTCGGTATGCAAATTGGCAGACTGATGACGTCACCCACTCACTATTTCTTTTGTATTTTATTACATGAAATATGAAATATTCTAATTTTCTCCTCCTTTTCAAGTGAAACAAACTTTTATTTTTTCCTGAACATGTGGAATTACCATTATTTTAACAGTTTATGGTTAAGTTAAGTTGGTGCTTATTGTCAAATCTTTAAAATTGAAAAATTGTATTATTCAAACAATAAAAAACAAAAGAAATAGTGAGTGATGGACATCATCGACTCTCTCATTTGCATATCGCTGAGTTGTGCATTTAACTGTTTTGTGAAAAATAAGCGAAACTTAAAAATTTCATAACTTTCTTATTTTAAATCCGATTTCGATGAAATTTGCAGCGTTATGTTTGTTTGATTTTTCTCTATCGATTAAAATCAACAATTTTCTTGGGTGGACTTGACCTTTAAGTAGTGTACTTATACATGTAATTGTGTTTATTATGTACGGTATATTCAATTTTACCTTCAAAATGACCACCCGATAAATTATGCATGTCCCCTTTCGGATAACATACCATGATATATATTCCATCTTACTTGAAAAATCTTTAATATTTGTGACATTATAGGACGATTGATATACATTCAATAGACAAATGCATTTAAATCGAAGAATTTAAGTTGTAAAATAAATTCGAATTATTGAAAGTTTTCACAAACTTTTATTTTGAGTATTAAAAAGACGATTTTATGTTTCATATTACCATCATGTGTGTGTAATATTCCAATTTGAAATGTATATTTATTCGACGTATAATTTGAAACTCCAAATAAGAATGATCGCATATCAGAGGTATAGTCAAACTTTAACATATTCCGTCAAAATATCCAAATGCATTATTTACGACATTCTTTCAGATTTTACGCTAAAAATGATATTTTCACGCAAAAGTGCACTTAGCATCCACCCGGACGTTATTCCTCAGTATTTCCGCAAGACTTTAAAGGAGGGAGTGAACTGTGTGTGGTCAATCATTGACTGTGTGTTATAGATGCATATAGTCTTAAAATATACGTTTTCAGATATCTACTAATACAACAGATAATAAATTGAACTATAATTGTATTTGTATAGAGAAACTAAAATGTTTTGAGAGGAAGGGTAATTGTTCTACTATAACTACTGCGGTATAAATGTACTGAGTAGTTAATTAGCATGTTATCATTCAAGTGGGTCTATATTACTAGACTACACAAGCTTTATGGGTCAGGAAACTGGCCAGGTATGAATAGTTGAGGACTTGAGATGGCGCTATTGGTTCGTATCTGCTTTAAGCTTGGATGCCAAGCTGGGATGCAAATTTTGCTATCCAAAGTATAAAAACTCTTAGTATGTACTTACACATGTCATTATGTACATAATGTACGGTATGTTCAAGTTTTCATTCAAAATGCGCACATTGTAAAATACACATTGTCTCCTTTCGGATAACATGAAATGAGATATCTTCCATCTTATTTAAAAATTCTTTTAAAATTTGTGGCATTAGGACATTAACTATACATTCGATGGATAAACGCATTTAAATCGAAAAAAATAAGTTGTAAAAAACTTCAAACTATTGATAATTTTCACAAACTTTTATTTTGAGGAAATCGCGGTTTTATGTATCATTGTGCCATATATGTGTGTGTAATATTCAAATTTGAAATGTTTATTTACGAGACTTATATTTTGAAAAACCAAATAAAAAGAATTGCATATCAAAGATAATAAAAAATGTTAAAATATTCCGTCAAAATATCAAAATGCGTGATATCCAACATTCTTTCAGATTTTGCGCTAACAATGACACTTTCACGCAAAAGTGCGCTTGGCATCCGGCCGTATACGCAATTTTGGGGTATTTTTACAAGACTTTTAGCTGGGATGCCAAGCATGAGCAAGCATTAACAAATTTTGCCGTCCAAAGTATAAAAAATCGTTTTGGCCGGTCTACTAAGAAAAGAAGATAAGTATGCTTAAGACCTCAATTTCCTGCCTATTTAAACAGTTTATAATGCATAACTTCGCGAATGGTCAGTTTATGTCTTAAGTACCCAAAATGACCCTCGTAGGTCAAAACTGACAGAATAAATTATATGAGGTCGATCTTTATGATCCAGCCCACATAAATATGGATTTCTAAAGACATCCAATCATTGTTCTGATCAATATTTTGTAACACATTTAGGACAAAAAATCATGAAAATTGTCATTTTTTGTGAAAACATGGCCAAAATGACCACTTCTTTTGAGATTTGGCAAATGAAACCACTTTATCTGGAATCTGTGTGCATTTTTACTTAGGATACACCCTTTTAATTGGATGTGGTTACAAAAGCATTCTGTTAAGGGACCATTTTCCAAAGAGTGGTCAAAATGGTCATTTTTGGTCAAAAATTTGCCAAAATGGCTAAAATGTCGTGAGTACGGTAAATAAGACTGACATTTTTTAAATCAGCACACAATTTTACCCCGGATAAGCCTGTCACACCTTCCCCACCAAAACTTCTGAATAAAGTCCCCTATCTCCTAGACTATATCAGTGAGTGCCGCCCTTCAAATCAACATACGCTACACCCACTGGCGGATCCAGGGGGGGGGGGGGACACATCCAACTCGTGCCCCCCCCCCCCCCCACCCTCCGGCTCCCTTGAAAGCCGTAATCACAATTATGAATGTATTAAAGTAAATATGCCATTTTTACCCAAGTTTGCCCCCCTCCTTTCCCCAATCTCTAATCCAATGCCAAGCGCCAATCCACTCGTCTTCAGATGAATGGATTGGCAGTGGATTAGAGATTGGGAGACATGTGCCCTCTATGTTAGCTTTGAGAAAGGGAACTTCCATGATTATACCAAGGTCCAATCTGGACGAAAGTTGATGAATTCAGGGCACTGGGGACGATTTTTTTTGGCTGGGGGTGCTGAAGTAGACCTCAAGTCAGGGGCGGATCCAGCTTTCGCCAGTAGGGGAGGGGGGCAAAAAAAATTCACCCATATTTTCCCCGATCGGCCACTCAAGGTTATTTTTTGTTTGTTTCTTCGCAACAGTCACTTCTGAGCTATATTCTTATAGTAATCTCATAAGCCATATCTAAATAGTGCGAGCGCGAAGCGCGAGCTAATTTTTGTGTGGAAATTTCATGTATTTTGTCCTGAAAATCGAACACTTTGGGCAGTGTTTGTGATCCTGAACAAAATGCGTAGGTAACTGATCGAAAAGGACTGATTGTAGTTAGCCATGAAGCAATACTTATTCAAAAATCAAATAAAGTGAGCGCGAAGCGCGAGCTGAAAATATTTGATATACCGATCTGCAAAAGGATCACTTTAAGCACTAATTCAAGCACTTGTAGGAAAATTGGGTATTATGGATCGCTCTTATTAAATGATGCGAGCGCGAAGCACGAGCTGATATTTCTATTACTTTTATTTTGACTTAGGACCGGGACACTCTAAGGACATTTTGTCATCATATGAAAATAATGAGTTTCTTCATATTCCTCTTCCTAAGCGCGAGATATTCCATTCTGAAAAAAAGACAATTTGATTATTAGGAATTCATGAAAATATTTTTGTATTTATTAATCTAATAAGCCTATAATGAAAGCTCGAAATTTATTGAAATTAAGGCCTGAAAACTGGACATTTTAAGCACTATGATGTAATTATGAATATGATGCAAGGGTTAATCTATTTTTAACAAATAATGCGAGCACAAATCGCGATGTCATGAAAAGTGGATTTTAAGTAGTTTGTTACAGATTAATTGATTATTATCATAAAGGAAATTGTTTAAGTATACATTACTCACCAATCAAAATGCGAGCGCGCAGCGCTGGTTGGCTCATAGGTTTTGACAATCAAAACCTGAAAAGGGATATTTTGATAACTTTATGGAATACACGAAGAGTATATAGGTACCTGACAAATCAAATAACGCGAACGCGCAGCGCGAGCTGAAAATACTGAGACAATAAAACATACATTTTGCAGCACTTTTTGAAAATCAATTTGTAAATCGAACAAAATAATGAAAGTTCGATGTCGGATATGAAATATATTTTGACTTCAAAACGTTATGTTTTAAGCTCCATATGAGTCTATTGAGGAAGAATCTTATGTATAGGCCTATTATCAAACATGTAATGCGAACGCGAAGCGCGAGTGAAAATTTGATATAGTGACATGAAAGATTTTTATGATTTTATTTTCCAAGTCTTCCCCTCACCTTATTTTTATTCACTCTTCCTCCTCTTAATTTCTCATCTCTTTTCACTTCTTTTTCTTTTTCAAAAATTCCTTTCCCCTTGTTTATTTTTTTTTGCTCCTCCAGATTTTCACCCAAACTTGGGTCGTAGATGTATTTACAGGAGACCTGCATGTTATGGTGCAGTCAGAGGTCACATTGTAAGGTCAAAGGTCATTTTCAGGTCAACGTTAAAGTTTATACGCAAGACTCTCTTATGACACATTATTCCACAACCGTCATTCATTTTTTCACCAAAACTTGGGTTGTAGGTGTATTTAGGAGACCTGCATATCATGGCGCAGTCAGAGTTCACATAGTAAGGTCAAAGGTCATTTTGAGGTCATTGTTATGACATAACTCCGCAACCTTAAGTCACTTTTGAACCAAACTTGGGTTGTAGATGAACTTAGGAGACCTGCATGTCATTGTGTTCAAAGGTCACATGGCAAGGTCAAATGTCCTTTTTGAGGTCAAGATTAAAGTTTACGTTCAATCTAGACTCTCATGACAAATGTTATTCCATCCCAGTTATTTTACAATGAATTTTTGATACAATTCTGCTGTGTGTGCCCTCGCAAATCACAATATTTCTGGTTACATTCACAAGTGGGCGAGACACAACATCGCCTATGCCTTGTTTATAATGTTGTCTCTATATACTTTTTACAGGCAGCATGAATAGTCATGATCTAAAGTCAGCCGAGACGTATGGTAGGTTTAGCAAAAGCTATTTGACACAACTTCGAAAGAGGGGCATGATCGAACTCGGATTCGACGAGGATGACATCGTTCTCGACGTCGGCTGTGGAAGTGGAGAAGCTAGCAAAGAAATATCAGCCATGGTTAAGAGCGTAACAGGTATTGTAGGCAACGATGGAAGACTGCTTATTCCATGTAAACTTTTAACTTATGGATTATATGGACAAACAAGTTGCAAGTTGTTGAAAAAAGCAATCTTTATTACTGATGCTATGATCATTCATTTTCAACAGTGTGGTCAATTATCATACACTTTTCTGGCTTTCTAGTTATACTGTTATGAGTATCGACCAGGTAAATTCGTCTAGGGGCTGCAACTTGCTTAAAATAACGATTTTTTTATTGCAGGGGGGACGGCTTCTAGAACATAATAAATGCATTAAAAATGCCCGTCGAATCACGATTAACTGCTGAGAGGTCTTTGCCGGAAATTGATGTAGCAGGACAGCAGATCGTCCAAAGATACTACTACTACTACTACTACTACTACTACTACTACTACTACTACTACTACTACTACTACCTCTACTACTACTAATGATAATAATGATAATAATAATACTGATAATAATAATAATGATAATAATAATAATAACGGCATATTCACCCAGGGTAGCCAGTTCCGAAAACTTTTCTCGCAGCGGGCCCTGCTATTATTATTACCCCGGCTATGGGAGCTGACCAGAAATCGCAAATATGTCGTTTGTCCAGAGTCACGGACGACACTGCTGCTTTGATTCACTGATTTTTGACAAAGCCTGCATTGTCATAAAGGGCTTTTGACAATAGACTCTCTCCGTTCCAGAAAGCGTCTGCGCAGTATTTGCGAAATATAGCTCACTCATGCTGCAGTTACAAAACTTTCATTTGAATATAATCTTTGTCGTCGTGATCAATTTGACTTATCATCTCATTTCACTTATGCTTAATATGCTATATTCCTAATGTTTTCAAATAAAGAATATATTTGACCAGTAGTTTCAAAAGGTGGTAAATAAGAGAAGCTATTCTAAATTTTCATTTCTCTTAAAGTCTATTCAGCATGGTTTGCCCAAATCCGCTTGACGTTATTAAGGGCTGTTATATGGCCATTATTTTTGGACGTCTACTGCCGCCACCATCCCGCTCAACGCAAAAAATATATATTATTATCATTTTAATATTGTGTGGGCGCATCGTGGTCGAGTGGTTCTCGCCTTTCAAACAGAGGGTCGCGAGTTCGAATCCCAGCCATGGCGTGTTTTCCTTCAGCAAGAAATTTATCCACACTGTGCTGCACTCGACCCAGTTGAGGTGAATGGGTATCCGGCAGAATGAATTCCTTGAATGCACGAGCGCTGAAAGGCAGCTCGAGCTATAAAGCCGGGGTAATAATAATAACAATGCGCCTCGGAATAGATTGTTTCTAGATAGATGGCTGTTATATCATTATCATTATGTCAAAATATCTTTTAAAAATGAGATTTTTGTATCAAAAAGGTAAATTACTTGTCCACTCGCTCAGAACTTTCTCCTAATGAAACAAAAAATTAGGCTTACTATATTTTGCCCCATACGCGATGTATGGCTCCATGTAATCCCCTTTTCGAATGCTCTTTACACCACTGGCTGTCGGCCCCTATATATCATTTTATCATAATTCTGATGCATGAATGTTATTCTTCGTAATTTTCTGAAATAGCATTTGATGCATCTCCTGTCATGGTCGAGACCGCGAAGACACTGAATGCAGCCGACAACATCGACTACCACGTTGCCGACGCCCACTCCTTCGACGACCACCTCGACGAATGGAACCACACCTCATTCGACAAGATCGTTTCCTTATTTGTTTTCAACTGGTGTCACGACCCTCGGAGGGTTCTTCGGAATGTCAAGAGTTGTCTGAAACCCGGTGGACGAGCTTTGCTCGTGTTCGTTCTACAGACGCGGATTCTGAGCTTGAAGTGCTCGTACGGGGAGACGGCAGACTCGTGGATTCGGTGCCATAAGAAATGGGGACCATACATGAAGGTAGTAGTATTGGGCCAATGTCGTGTTATGATTATGTTAATAATAACGGTTACACTTCGTAATTCCGAAGGTTCTTTATTCCGAAGGTTCGTAATTCCGAAACACGTAAATTGCCTGTACCTCGATGTTCGTTAATCCGAAAACGTAAAAGGGTTCGTTGATCCGAACATTTGTGGCGTTATTCCGAAGGTTCGATAATCCGAAAACGAAATAAGGTTCGATGTTCCGAAGGTTCGTTAATCCGAAAACGAAATAAGGTTCGATGTTCCGAAGGTTCGTTAATCCGAAAACGAGATAAGGTTCGATGTTCCGAAGGTCCCGGCCGAAGGTTCGTTAATCCGAAAACGAAATAAGGTTCGTTAGTCCGAAAACGAAATAAGGTTAGTTAATCATTTAGTTTTCGGACTAACGAACCTTCGGAATTACGATACTCATTTCTTTTTTGGATTAACGAACCTTCGGAATTACGAACCTCACTTCGTTTTCGGACTAACGAACCTTCGAAATTACGAACCTCATTTCGTTTTCGGACTAACGAACCCTCGGAATTACGAACCTTCGGAAATACGAACATTCGGAATAACGAACCTTCGGAATATCCGAACCTTCGGAATAACGAAGCTTCGGAATAACGAATGTATGCGAATAAACATGGTTTTTTTAATAGCACTCGTCACTGTTGGATAGGCACCCGACTGCAGGGCATCGGTAGTGTGATACAATATAAGCCTAATATCTTAAATAGTGTGAAGCACTATAATGTCTTATGATCTAATAGCATGATGTAATATGATATCATATAGTAGCATGATTTCATATTATGTCATAATAATAGCATGATGTATTATAGCACGATATATTATCATTGTTTGTTTGTTTATTTATTTATTTATTTATTTACTTATTCATTCATTCATCTGTACATTCATTCATTCATTTTGACAGGATAAAAAGATCAGAATGAGACTGTTTGGGACACCGTTTCATAAAAGCGATTGAATAGCTAGTATAGTGACGTCATAGCAACCGTACAATTGGCTATACGATCTGAAACCACTTTGGCCTTTACTAAAAAAAAAGTTTGCAATCAATTTTATATTAGTATGCTTACAGTTCATTCCACCCCTCAAATAAAACGATACGTTTCATTCACATTTTCAGAAAATAATGAAAATATGATTTGTTCCCAAATCGGATCTTAGACCAATCGTATGTAAGGTGTGCGGAGGCCTTCTTCGGCACCCACTTTTTAGAGTTCGTATTTATCAATTTTTACTTCCTTATATGGAACGGCATACTTGCACGTGTTTTACTCACATTTCATTACTTACTACAGGACTACGTTCATTTCCAAAAGGACTGGGAAAATGGGGAGGATTTTTTGGAGGTTGTGAGATCCGTAGGGTTTGATGTCTGCAAATCGGCAATCGAAGAAGTGTGTGTACCAAACCAAAGTGCGGCAGAAGCTAAAGGTAACACAAAATCTGTGGCGTAACAGGGGTCGGTGGCCAGGGGGGGGCAAGAGCCAAAAAATTCCCGGTCATATCATGGTATGAACATGATTTTTTATGATTGTGCCCTGACCATAAGGGCGAAGCTCAATGCGTGATAAGTACCCCCCCCCCAAAAAAAAGGGGGGGCACATCGTGGCACGCGCAGCAAAAAGTTGCTTCATATAAGTTCCGAGCGAGCAAACCGAGCGAGAAAAAAAATCAGCTTCATATGAGAATCTTACTTTGAGATTGATTTTGACATGGTATTCAGAATATAACATCATATCTTACATCTTCCTTTATTCCTTTTCTTTCATCCTTTCTTTTTTGTTCTCAGTTGTAGAACTTTTGGGGGCCTATGCTATGCGGATCGGGTCCGGGGCAATGGCGGCCCCAGGATTTTTAATCTCGGGGGAGGCAAAAGAACATTTGGGGGCGGGTCAACACACAAATATTTTGCCTATTTCTCAAAATCGAGCAAGAAGCGCGTGCTATTATTTTTTAATGCAGACCCTACTGACTTCAAAAGTGGCCTGTAAAGAACTAGCTGTTTGCATCGGGTCATGAAGATGATATCTCACCAAATAAAGAATGCGAGCGCGAAGCGCGAGCTAAAATTTTTGACATCCTGAGATAATAATTGAAAGTTCTATAAGCAATTTTTGTAATCATGAACTGGATGGCTATCTAATTAAACTTTTAATGCGAGCGCGTAGCACGAGCTGAAATTTTTTTATTTATGAAAATTGTGAGTACGCAGGATGCGTATCTCGCAAAAACGAATATTAAAAACTTTAATCACGAGAAGCATATTGACTTCAACATTGGATTTTTAAGCCCCATTTGAACAGATAATTTTCTTATCTGAGTCAACAGCTGCGAGCGTGTATAGCGCAGGCGACATTTTGAATTTTGTATAAAATACCTGAAATATTTTTGTTACTAACAAAAACTATTGGGAGCTAGCAGTGAATGGATGAGAAAATTTTCAAAATGTAAGAAACGAAAAGGCTGTTTTGGAGCACTATACAGCTTTAGTAGGACGCTTATGACAACATTTACTGTACATTTTTTATTTTTCATAATTTCGGGGGTGGGGCCAATTCACTGGAGGCAAATCCCTCCCGTGTCTCCACCTTGGTGCCGCCAATGGTCTGGGGCGGATCCCCCGGAACCCCGTGATATTTCTTAACATTGCAGATGGCCACTGTTCAGCAAATCGCGGGTACATACACAACACATATTGACTTCAACGCAGTAACGTTGTGGATAATAAACTAAATGTTTTGAGGCAGCACAACAGAGCAAATGTGGAAAAATTTGTAAAAGTTTCCAGCGAGCGAAGCGAGCCAGAAAAAATGGCCTTTAAAATGGTTAAATTCTACTTATTTGATAGTAGCTTTTGAAATTTAGCCAAAGTAAACAAGCTTTTTTACGGTAAATCTAGCCAGCGCAAACCTATACTTAGGTTAAGACATAATACAGGGTGATATAACTAGCCCTTGGCTAACCCTACTTTGGCTAAGGATTTTTCCCGGGATTGTTTGTCCTGACTGTGACCACTATTGCATAAAAATTTAGCAAGCTTATAACAGACGCCATCCACCTTTCTTCCCGTTCTTTCTAAGTTTCAATCCTCGGCAACCTGGTCGTGTTATTAGTTATTCTCTTTTTTTCTCGTCCCTTTTCTCATTATTCTGATTTTCCAATCAAGCTTTTGGTTCTACCTTCATTTCCCGTTTCTTTCGGCCTTTTTCTCCCATTTTCCCACCATTCTTGCCGTGCCATTGAGTCATATCTTTTGATTTTATATCCCTCTCTTGCTAATCATGCTAATGTATTAGTATTTCAGGAATTTTGAACTTCCTCACATGTTCTTTCCTTTTCCCGCTTCCCTTCAATTTCCCTATTTATGTTCTTTCTTCCCCTTCCTTTTCATTTTTTCCCTTTCCCTTCCCCCTTTTCCCTTTCCTCTTTTTCTTTCTTTCCCTTTCCCTTTCTCTCTTCCCCGGGCCCTTTTTTCTTTTTCCCGTTTTTTTATTTTCCCGGTGAAATCCGCCAGGGGGGCAGCTTGCCCCCCTGCCCCCCCCCCGCCTGTTACGCCACTGCAAAAAATGATATCCTTTTTAATTTCATTTGCCTCTTGTAACTTTCTTTTGAGATGAAGAGAAAATAAAATGATATCGGAATATTGAAACTTTGCAGCACACGCTCGCGTTTGTCTCATCTATTAATAAAATCATTATCGGTCAATATCTAGAAAAAAGGAATATAAATATAGCTCGCGCTACGCGCTTGCAATGTTTATTGAGATACATATCTTGTTCTTTTTTAATATGTGTTTGTTTGTTCAGATTTTCCAGTATGAATATAAACTTTTTATTTAGCTCGAGCTTTAACTGTTTAGTTAGATATCTATCATGTTCAGGATTTTAGAATGGTCAGTTTTAGGTTGGATATCATTTTCTGCTCGCGATTCGCGCGCGCCTCTTTCATTTATTAGGTCCATCCTATTTGTAGTTACAAAAGGTGCCTAGAATGTCTAGTTTTTATGTCTATTACAGGATTCATCTCGCGCTTCGCTCTGGCATGAATAATTGTTTAATAGATACGCATCTTATTCAAGATTGAAAAAAAATGCTTAGAATGCTCAATTTCCAGGTTCAACTTCATGAAATTCCCCAAACCTTTAGCTCACGCTTCGCACTCGCACTAATGTTTTAGTCTTATCAAAGCTAAGATGTACTTGAAACTTCAGTCTTTAGTTAGCCTCTCAAAAATCAGCAAAATCAGCTGGCCGATCGGAGAAAATGTGGATGAAATCTTTCTGCCCCTTCCCTGTTGGCGAAAGCTGGACCCCCTCCCCATTTGACAGAACATGTGACTGAGGACGAGAAACAACACTCTCATCACTCGTGTCATTTGGCGTAAAACGGTTGGATTGGTCGTGGGACGTAATCGACACCGATATCTGTCGGTGGTCAAAGGCCTCCACCCCCCTCCCCCCTCACACACACACACGAGAAAAACGCTATCTACGCCCCTGGACATAGGCCTACAGTACAAGACTTTATCATCAAAATATTGCATTCTGGGTAATGCTCCATAATGTTTGGGGCTGGTGATGTCCAATGTGTGCCGGATTTGACAGAAGTATGTTTCTTCTTTTAAAAAATATTTCCCATTGTTTCTCAACAGCTGGTCTACGCACACTCTTGGGACATCTCAGTGCTATTCCAAACGATCTACGGGACGAATGCGTGGATGACGTCCATCGATGGCTGTGTGACGTCACACCGAAACATGAAACCGGTTACATGATGGGGCAGGGCAGTTGCATCACTGCAATTATAAGCAACGACCAAATGACATGAGAGATGTTTGTTTAATTGTTTGTTTTTTTAAATCCCGAAATCATAAAAACACAAAATAACATAAACAATAATGATAATGCTACACGGTTGGATAGCCCATTTTGGAGTTTTTAGCATAACAGCTCTGTTCTCACACTGGGCCAAATATAATGACAATTATAATAATAAATGCTATAACATAACAGAGTAATTCAATAAAACACTATATCAGACTGAACATGAGTTTATTTATTCTACGGTGAAATAAAAATATCGATCCCCTCCAAGAACTATTCTGAAAGTAACCCCACCCTTAATATTGGGTAAAAGTGCTCCATGGGGTAATTATTGGGCATTTCTTTGGGGCATTTTTATTTATCCAGTGCGATGAAAATTTTGCCCATTCTAAAGTAATTGCTGCTTATTTTTTTTTACCTTACTGGTCAGGACAATTGTGTCTCCCGCTTTGGGTAAAATACTGACCCAAATTGATTGGATACATAATTACCCTCGTGATGGTAAAAAAATTTACCCAACATTTTTTTTACAGTGTATAACCCACCCATCTAACAGGTGATTTTCATCGTTTTACATAAATACTCAATTAAGTCGACGTCTGTTATTGCGATGAAAAATGTTTACGGCTACTGGACTTGCATGTAATTATCCAGCTCACATTTGTCGCATTTTTTGTGCAGTGGTATATGAATTTTACAACTTTTGATTTTGAGGGAACCATACATGCACTCCATCTGTTATTGATTTATTAATTACATATTATTATTTAACAGATTTCCGTTGGATAAGCTTTTAATACATAAGAATTGATTCCATCCAATCCGACTCTTTTATTATTCTTTAAGACTGTAAACTTCTTTCAAAACATCTGTTTCTGAAACTGAAGATAGCTTAAATTTATTTCATGACAAATGTGGGTATAACAGCTTTCCCCATAACATATTTCATAACCTTATATACGCTTGTGAGCATCATTATCTGCATGTAAAACATTGGGAACATTGGCTGAATGGTTATTAAAATCATTTTTATAAAGGTCATTTTATTTGGAATGGATTGCCAATAATAATAAGATAGAGTCCGGCGCTGGATATTTAGTAAATGAAAACAAATTAAATGAAATGTTATCTATTACGTACCCCGCCCCCCCCTCCCCCGTCTTTGAAATAACATTTTGAATTTTTAACCAAATATAGATCTATGCGTGTGTGTATGCGGGTGTGTGCGTGTGTGTGAGGGTGTGTGCGTGTGTGTGTGTGTGTGTGTATGGACGTTGATGTATGTGTGTATTTTTTTTACATGTAGGTTGAATTAGTTTTACCTAATAATTTTAAATCAATTTTAGTGTAAATACAATGAAGTTCGGTTTTCTATATAAGGCTCAGTCTTTTCTTTCATTGTATATTGATGTTACTTGTTTCAATTTAATTATTTATCCCATGTCTATATCTGCTTTGTTTGTGTGTATATAATTTATGTAAATATTGAATAAAATGAATATTGAATTAAAAATTGAACTAAACATGATTTACAAGTTTACATTATGAGACAAATTCGATATAGATGATTGAGAAGTTTTGTTTGGTAGGAGAGGTTATTAAAGAGTTGGCAAAGTAGTTTCAGGCAGCTTTTCGCCAAAGCATTTTCTTTCAAGATTTCTCTTTTCAAATGCTACTTTATTTTTGAAGTGTCATATTTTTCTTCAATATAGATCATTATTAAAAGGTCAAGTCCACCCCAGAAAAATGTTGATTTGAATATAAAACGAGCATAACACTGAGAATTTCATCAAAATCGGATGTAAAATAAGATAGTTAAGACATTTTAAAGTTTCGCTTATTTGTCACAAAACAGTGATATGCACAACTCGGTGACATGCAAATGAGACAGTTGATGATGGCCCTCACTCACTATTTCTTTTGTATTTTTATTGTTTGAATTATACAATATTTCATTTTTTTACAGATTTGACAATAAAGACCAGTGAACTTGATTGAACCCTATAGTATTAAACAATGCTTATTCAACATGTTCAGGGAGGAATTAATCGTTGTTTCGCAGGACAAAAGGAAGAAAATTTTAATATTTCATATAATAAAATACAAAAGAAATAGTGAGTGATGTCATCAGTCTCCTCATTTGCATACCGACAAGGATGTGAATATAACTGTTTTGTGAAATTAAGCAAAACTTTAAAGTGTCATGACTTTCTTATTTTACATCCGATTTTGATGAAATTTTCAGTGTTATGTTTGTTGGATTCATGTCTTTTTATTCAAATGGACTTGGGTGGACTTGTCCTTTAACTTTTGCCTTATGTTTTATTTCACCTCGTTTCTTCATCTATTCAAAAATTTATTGTTTCTTTCTCACTTGTTTAATTTTGATTGACATGTATTTATTAACTACACCCAAAAGAAAGCTCGTGTCATCTATATTGTCGATTTCCTTCACAACAGACTAGCCAACATCCATGATTTTTGAAAGGGATTAAATCTACATCTTTGAATTTTGACTGTGACGAATTTGGGATTAGAACACTTATGAGAGGTCAATATTTCAAAAGGTCATGGAGTGGACACTCACTAAGACCATTATGAATTAAGAATATCACTTTATCAACAGTTTTTAGGTTTATATGGTTATCATGGTTATAGCATTGGTCAATATTTATGACTACTTCTTGTAGACCCGAGATGGCGTAGTTGCTATATCATGTCAAATCTCATGTTTTGATTTGAGGGGCTCACTTGTCTCTGGGCAACTTTTTTTGAAAATTAGCTTTGCGAGCCCTGGCCCATAATGTATATAATAATGTTTTACTCTCCTACTTTTTCTGTCGTTTGAATTGATATTTATTAAATATTGGTATTTACATTGTCGAAAAAATTGGGATATATTAGATAATAAACCATATCTAACAATCGAAGTTAATACACTTTATTTAGAGTTGCGCTTCCAGAAGAGAAGGTTTAACTTTCCAAAAATATTATTGCCCCCCCCCCCCGGCACTGCCATTGGACAGTGCTTGGGCAGCATCCGGGAGAAGAAAAAAAAAACGCTGAAAAATTAGTGGTGTTTTTCGCGGGTAGGCACAAAACGCGCGGAACGCGAATAGACCGAGTGTCAAAAACAAAACATATAGAGGAAAAATTAATATTTCACGATGGCCTAACTCGAATAGAGTATGTAGTTTGCGAATCTGGGACATCTCCACAAAAATCCTCGTTTATAGTGTGCAAATCTGAGATATCTCCACAAAATCCGTGTTTAGGGTGTCGTAAAGGTCTACCTTGAATTCTCGTTTAGGGGGCTGGGGTGTGTGTGTGTTTTGAAGGGGGGGGGGCGGGGACGATTCTCCCGGATGCTGTCCACTTTTCAATGGCAGTGACCCCGCCCCCGTACCACTCTTAGTATAGAATAATAATAATGATAATGATAATAATAATAGTAATAATCAAGGGCGCCGGAAGCGGGGGGTGGGGGGGCTGGGGGGGCACTTGAAAGTGGTTCACCAATGCATGCTGGCATAAACGCGCGGTCGCCCAGGACCGCTCAGACCGGACCCGATATCACTAACGCGCGTGAGTTCACGCTAGTTACTCGAGCAACATATGGAATCTATGTCATAGCAGTCAAGCCCAGAAACCATAACATCTCGATGTCGTCATACATTACTCTAGGACCTACTCTCAATCTTCCATTTTTTTTTCTTCGGAAGAAGTAAAATTGATAGGCGAGAAATTGGAAGATTGAGAGTAGGTCCTCGAGTAATATTTCTTGAAAATGTGAGTAGTTCTGTAAATGACTGTACAACAGGCTTGAGTTGTTGGATTATTGGAGATCCCGGGGAGAAGATCCTAGCTTGAGTCGGCGAATTGAGTGCAGAGCAGGAGTACTCATCTATCAACTACTCAAGCCTCTTCAATTCTTCAAACTTTCTGGTTTACTGTCTTTTTCAGGACTATGCTCATTTAAAAAAAATACTCGACGATCAACTGTCCACTTCATCCCCTATCAATTTCACTTCTTCCTCTATCCACTTTTTCGAAAACTCCACATGGTGTCCCGTCAACTACATCCGCTATTGGAATGTAATTGTTTTCTTCTAAATAATGTTACATAATGTACATTATGAACTGCGGTAGTTTCTTAATCAGTTTATGATTATTTACAAATGAATATTTCCTGGAATTTGATATTCATCATTTCCTAGTTATGGTCACATTTTCCCCAGAAAATATGTAAAGAAAAAAGAAGATTTTGAAGGAGTCATCCAAAAGTGCTTCCCGGCCATATAAAACATGCAAAAGGAAACACATAAATCGAAATGTTTTAAACTTCAATGATTTTTAGAAAAGTATTAAATGTTAGACAATTAAGCTTGTCATATTTCTTTTTCCTCCAGTTACAAAATATGAAACGTGTTGCCCATGCATGGATAATCAGGGACTATCTCCGATGCTGATGTCAGAAATGATTTGCATAGAATGGGGATTTAAGTGCTTATCGACGTCTGCCACGTCAGAACAGTATGCCATTTTGAATTTGAAAAGACAGTCATTAGAATGTCTTTCATGTGTTTCTGTTGTTACGCTTCTTCTGCTTAATACACTCCTTGTTCTGACAGAAATCACTTGAAACTTATATTGTGCTCTCTCGCGTCGTCCGTGTATGTAAATGTACATAAATAAATGTTTCTGAAAGGATATTGCATGAAAAATGTTATTTCTGGTATTGTGAGTCAATATAAGGGTAATACGTAATTTAATTGATCAGACATGAAAACCACATTCCGAAGCGATCGTTTTGCGCGTAGATTTCATAGGTTTTCATAAATTGTGAGTATAGTTTTTCGTAGTGAATTCTATGTTTAATTCTCAAGAAATTTATTTTTTGAATGCTCTTAGAAACGCAACTGTTATACTCTATTTTACACAAAGTCTTTACCATGGGGGTCCCACACCCTCTCCCGCTCGATCGCTTCGGTATCTCACGCTGTCAAAAATATTGTGCCCCCCTTCGGGATTTTGCCCCCCCCCCAAAAAAAAAAAAAAAAAAACTGAAAGTGTTCCGGCGCGCCTGGTAATGATAATAAAGATATATTTACCCAGGGTAGCCACTTCAGTTCCGAAAACTGTTCTCCCAGCGGGCCCTGCTACTGTTACCCCGGCTAAGCTAGGCTACTTATTCAGGTGCACACAGCTTTTTGGTGAATTATTTCCTGCCGGTACCCATTCACCTCACTTGGGTCGAGTGCAGCACACTGTGATGGGTGAATTCTTTGCTGAAGGAAAGTAGGCCATGGTTGGGATTCGAACCCACGACCCTCTGCTTCAAAGTCCGGAGTCTAATCCACTGGACCACGACGCTCCACATTCCACTATACGTGCTTCAAGTGAGAGCTTTAGGATGTGGTCATCTTCAGCAGCCGAATTGTTTGAAAAGATCTATTTATATTGGATGAAAGTAGGGTCATCTGAGCTATCCCAATTTAAATATAAAAAAAAAACAAATCAGAAAACGAAGATTCAATTCAACGAATGGGTTTGCTTTAATTACTCAAGGAAATATCTCGATATGGATGGATGTCAACCATGTGAGTTTATAACAAGACCAGTCAGACCAGTTGAGTTGCAGTTTACAACACCAGTAAGACCAGTGGCGTACCTAGGATTTTCCACAGGGGGGGGGGGGGCAAATTCGTCCGCCAAAAAATTGTCAAGCCAAAAAAAAAGGTCTTCAAGTTCAAAGGAGCGGGCCAGGGATCAGTTGTGACTCGTCAGGGGGTGGGGGCAGGGTCAGGGATATGTCCCTTGCATGGGTTGTGACTCGTCAGGGGGCAGTCTGCCCCTCTGCCCCCCCCCCGTAGGTACGCTAATGAGTAAGACCATTCAAACCAATAATAATAACTGCAGTAATCAAGACCAGTGTAATTTTGAACTAGAATAATTTCAGTCCGACCAGTATGCCCAGTTAGACCAGTAAACGGATGTTCCAATATCCAGAAATACCAGCTGAAATTCTACTAGGTCAACTAGGTCAGTTGAAGGGGTTCTTCATTCTGGGAATAGTTGTCACCCCCCCCCCCTTTCTCAGACCAGATCATGCATGAATCTGATATACTCTACCGAAATAGAATAAGAGATTTATTCTATTAAACTCTATTATACATATTTGAGGCTTTATATACCTATATAGGTCAGTGACTCACTATCGAACAGAGATAGATATATAGCTAATGATGTTTGTCATGATAATGCCGTGTACTCATGCGTGCTTGACGGTAAGTGCAGATATAGATGATCCGTACTTGCGACGCAATTATTTAAAATTCACCTGCAAATCAAAGGTAAGTATGTGCCTGCAGTGAAGGGTTGCGAACCAGGGGCGGATCCAGCTTTTTATAAAGGGGGGGGGTTGGGGTGGTATGCGAGGGAGCATAGCGACCGAGTCCAAGCGAGCGGAGCGAGCGAGGGGGAGGGTGTGGGAGGGGGGGTGTCCCCCCTCCCACAGTAGGGAAAAATTTTGAAAATCTGTGTGTGAAAATGGCTTTTTCTTGCATCTAAAACACCACTCTTTTTGGTATAGAGGTCGTTGCCAAATTAACCCCCATGAAAATTTGTAAAATTAAGTTGCATTTTCCTGCAATGTAAGGCCAGTTAACAACACAGATACAAAGAATTTGGGAAATAATAATAATAATAATAATAATAATAATAATAAATGAAATAAATACATAGAAATAGAATAAAATAAAATTACAGGTTTAAAAAAAAAGATAAGATTTAAAAAAATGGTCCCCGGATTTTTTTTTTTGGGGGGGTTGCAACCCCCCCAACCCCCCCTCTAGATCCGCTTCTGCGAACAAGCCAAGGCGGATGCTGCTGTATCTATTCAAGCAATCATAGAAAATGGTGCATGAACTTGGGATTAGACATTGTAAACCTGGACTGAATGCGGAACACATAGAACTTGAATCTTGTTCAAGATCCTGTTGCTAATAAGAAAATATTATAGAGGCGTATAGGCCTTCGTGGTGAAAGGTGATCAATCGATCGATATAATCCCTGCAGACGGTCGTGTACAACTGAACTGTACTTTTCTTTGCGAGCGTAAGAAACCCTTTCACAATTGGGTGTAGCATTTCTTGCCTGGAATATCGATTGGTCAGCGCTGCGTGTATTCTTCAAGCGAGTTTGAATATCATATGCCCATTTCTTCGATACATCGTCACCATGTTGGTTTAGCATTTGGTGACCATTCGACCGACTATTATGATTTATCCTAGAAGTCTGCATATGTACAGAGACTAATAATGGATTATATATGGAACAAGGAGAGAGCAACATTTTTCGTGTTATTTTGTGGACTGACCATCTTCACTTTCTTCATCATTGAGGATGATCTCCAAACCAACATCAAACGTTCGAGAGATAAAAAACCGCCAAGGATTGGAGACTTCCTACAGAATACAACAAGATCCAAACAGGAAGGTAATATGTTCACGAATGATCGAGACAACTAATTCAACTTTTAGTAATATTATTTAAAGGAAAAGTCCTCCCTAACAAAAAGCTGATTTGAATAGAAAGAGAAAAAATCAAACAAGCATAACATTGAAAATTTCATCAAATTCGGATGTAAAATAAGAAAGTTATAACATTTTAAAGTTTCGCTTAATTTCTCAAAACAGTTATATGCCCATCCTGTTCGGTATGCAAATGAGGGGACCGATGACATCACCCACTCACTATTTCTTTTGTATTTTATTATATGAAATATTTTGATTTTCCCCGTCATTGTCATGTGAAACAAAGTTTAATTCCTCCCTGAACACGTGGAATTCCATTATTTTAACATTTTGTGGTTCAAGCAAGGGGGACCTAATTGTCAAATTCTTAGAAATTGAAATATTGTAGAATTCAAACAATAAAAAACAAAAGAAATAGTGAGTGAATGACATCATCGACTGTCTCGTTTGCATGTCACTGAATTCAGCATAGAACTGTTTTGTGAAAAATAAGCGAAACTTTAAAATGTCATAACTTTCTTATTTTACATCCGATTTTGATGAAGTTTTCAGCGTTATTCATGTTAGATTTTTCTTTAGTTATTTAAATCAACTTCTGGGGTGAACTTAATCTTTAATATTCTCTCAATCAAAAACACATAGGCCTAACCTTAAATGAACGATAAAGTCATAATAACATTCGAAAAATGCGCAAGTTGTTCAAAAAGTGAAAAATGATTAAAGCTACGTTTTCTTATGTCAAAGTGTTGATTATCATGGCGACTGAAGATTGATTTTACCTTATGGGGGTCATCGTATACTTTCGGGGGGGGGGGGTAAGATAAGATAAGATTGATTTTATTTATACACAGTTAAAAAGCCCAAACAGTTCAACGACTGATATCCATTGGGGCCGGGTGGAACATAACATACAATTGACACATTATAAAAACCAGTGTCTAACGAACAATATAAAATAAAAAATTATAAACATGACCAGAAACATCAATGAAATATTACAGAGGGATCAAACGAAGATGAAGATATGAAAAGAAGAAGACGACGAAGAAATATGGTATACCGTTCACAAAGACATCGAAATGAACTGTGGTTGCGTATCTATCGAGTAATTAAAATAAAGCGGTGCATATACAAGGTAAAAGCGAATGTGAACAATTAAAATGTCAAGGACTATAGGACAAGGTATATTATTGTTTCTGTAATGGACAATCGAGCATAAGAAAATGAATACATGATTTATCAGTGCTAATAACTAAACACATAAAAATGTACGATAACTAAACACTGAACACAGAAAACGATAAAAACTTGATAAATAGTAATACTTAAAATGTAAAACTGATTGCAAAATTATGAGTACTAAAGCGAAACCTATGAAACAATTACAAACTAGTAAAACTTCTAGGAAACAATGATTAAAAATGGTTATCTGATAACACAAATTAAACAGAATGATCAGTGGTGTAGCTATGGGGGGAGGGGCACGTGCCCCCCATCGGCTGCCCCCCTCCCCCCCAAAAAAAAAAAAAACGGAGGAAAAGGACAAAATGGAGAAAGAAAGAGAAACGTAGTGGGGAAGAAGAAATTATTGTATATACTATCATATTATTTTACATTATATTATATATCATATTACATAAGAAATGTATTTTTCATCACTTTATGAAACATAATTTGCTTAGGGCGTATAGAGGGCCTATAAGTTTATCATTCCTGGTGCTCGCATTGTCTGATTAATGAGATATATAAAGTATATAATCATATTGTACTAAAACATCCCGTTTTCAAGTCAATAAACACCAAATATATTTCCTCGCACTTCGAGTTATCATTGTTTTATGTAGTGACATATGCTTTTTTTTCATGACTATATACTTAAAGTGATTGTCCCCTTTTAAGGTCTGAATATGAAATATTTCCAGTCCGTGATTACAGTCGTTATCATTCAATGATAAGTATGTAACTATATAGTAATAACAAACATTAGCAAATAACCCTTTACTATGAAAGACACCAAATATTTTTTATCAATGATTGATCTTTTACATAATTGTGTTTAGGTTAATCCCTAATAATTATGGCTTCCAAATGGAGAAAGATTGGTTTTAAGGTGAGTTTTCTAACATGCAACAAGTATTATTATGCAAATGATATGGAACCCATAAACATCGTTTTTGGAAATATAAACCATATCATGAGGTAGTGTAATTTGATCAAGGTTTTACGTTTTTAAGCATCTACTATAGTATTAGTACCTCTCAAACACATTACCATACGGCTGCAGAAAGCATGTTACTTAGCAACTGGTACTTATCATGGGCGGGTCAACATGGTACATGTTCCTGGGTTGTTGTGATTAATGTATTAATGCTTGAATAGAAAAGATGTGGTGGCTCATATAAATTATAACCATAAAAACACCCTATAAGTATTGGTTATTGAGGAAAAATGATACCTAGCAACAGTTTCTTTGGTGCTCATTGGGCATGTTTGGTCCACCTATCATGCCTATGGAAACATTCATCACATAATGAATCTATGGGCCAAAATTTATTTCTGAGCTCTTCTGAGTAAATCATAATGATCTGAAGTACGATAAACAATTGTTTCTATCGAAAAGGGTCTCTTAGCAACCGTTGTTATGAATAAATGGATCAAAACTGTTGGGATACAAAGAAATATGCTTTAGATTGAAATTTATGTGAAACTGTTCCTCAAGCCCAATAAAGCTCAGTTACTAAAGTAAATATGTTGCCTAGCAACCGTTGCTATATTTGGGAAACTCACGTTGGCACCCCCTTCTAAACATGTTTAGGATAGCTCACTCTACTTTTGTGCCAATTGTCATGCTTGTACCATTTTCTGAACATTTTTTTTTCACCAATCACCTAGACTATCTTGTTCTCATCCTATATACAGACGTACCTGCAACCAAAGAGGGGTGCGAGGATACGCGTCTTATGCCGAACAAAACCTTCCCAACTATAGCTCTTGCCAGCTTTCCAGGATCGGGCAATACGTGGGTCAGACACCTTATCGAGGCATCGACCGGATATGCCACCGGAAGCGTCTACAATAGCAGGATTCTCGCAAGCCAAGGTATTGATCCATATGCGCCCTATCCGAGGGGCACTTGGACACTTTTAATCTAGTCTCCTCTGTCTATTTCATTGACATTAAGCTCACCTCGTTATCAAAGGACAAGTCCATGCACCCCAACAAACAGTTTATTGATTACAAAGAGAAAAAAAATAATCAAAATCGGATGTAGGCCTACAATAAAGAAGTTATGGCAGTTTAAAATTTCGCTTAATAAGAAAAAAAAAAACAGTTATATGCACATCCTGGTCGGCATGCAAACGAGGGGACTGATGACGTTATCCACTCACCATGCTCACTATTTCTTAAGTATTTTATTGTATGAAATATTTTGATTTTCTCCCCATTGTCCTGTGAAACAATGTTTAATTCCCCCCTAATCATGTTGAATTACCATTGTTTTAAGATTTTATGGTTCTGCCAAGTTGTGGTCCGTACTGTCAAATGTGTAAAAAATGATATATTGTATAACTCAAACAATAAAAAACAAAAGAAAAAGCGAGTGAGGGATATCATCGACTCTCTCATTTGCATATCACTGAGTTGTGCATAACTGTTTTGTGAAAAATAAGCGAAACTTGAGAATGTCTTAACTTTCTTATTTTACACCCGATTTTGATGGAATTTTCAGCGGTTTCCTTGCTTGATTCTCTCTGTTGATACCAGTCAACAATTTCCTGGGGTGGACTTGACCTTTAACGTGAAACTCTTATTTTTCGGCTTGCGTCTCTTTTTTTTACAGAGTAAAACCTCCATTCATGACATAATTATGGATCCACCCTTCCCACCAGAGGGGCTGGGGGCCGATGCCCTTAAAATAACAAGGGGTATATGATACAAACTTTTTCTTCTTCTCGTATTTATCAAGCCTTCGATTCAAGGGTAGATCTTCATCAGGACTATAGTCACCTTGTCTGGAGACATGTCCGCGGTAAATTGCCAATACGTCCACTGTCATTAACTCGTCCACTCACCACATGGTCTACCTTCATTTAGTCTAATGCCATTCCTTCCATCAACATTTCGTCTAACAGCCATTTGGTCCAATAACCATTTGGTCAATCATCACTTCGTCTCATTCCCAGTTCATCTTTTACCATTTCGTCTAATAACCAGTTGGTCTTATACCCATTTTCTTTTCATTCATTTTGCACAATTAACACTTTGGTTTAATTAGGCCACCTTGTATATGGGCTAAATGGCTATTGGACCAACTGCCACTGGTTATTAGACGGAATGGCATTAGACTAAATGAAATTAGACCATGTGGTGAGGGGACGAACTGATAGACCAAATGATAGTAGACGAGTTGGCAATTGGACGAAATGACATTAGACGAATTGGAAATAAACCGTCTTCGCGACGACTCTTCAACTGACAGAGGTGTCTCGAACACCTCGCGACGACTAGAAAAGGGTCCAACATGTCTCAATACAGTGGCGTATTAACTATTAAGCCAAACTTTTTTTTTTTTTTGGGGGGGGGGGGCTTGATATGGCGTATCGCGTAATATTGATAAGAAGTTCCGAGCGAGAAAAATGTCGCCTATGTTCGCTCAATAGATGGAGCATGTTTCATTTTCTTGCGAAACTTTGGACACCCCCATAATCTTCATAGCAGATGTCTCGGAGTCCTTGCAGAGATGTGCAACTATAGCCAAATCTGGGCCCCGTCTTACAAGGAGTTACGATTGATCCAATCAACCACAACTATGGCAAGCCAGCAACGTCAACCTCTAAAATACATGTTTGTTCAAAAAAAATATCGATATGATGTATGTTAATACATTCACTGTATTCTTGGCAATTTAGTATGCCTCTCTTCGTTTTCAAAGGACCTTGTGCAAATTTCCTAAAGAAAATAATTATGACATTGATGGATTTCTATATATTTGAGGCTGATCGGATCAATGGTAACTCTTTGTAAGACGGGGCCGTTGTTGCATGCCTAGTGAGATACACCCTTCTGCATGTTTACCCTGGCTCAGTTGGTGCTAAATAGAGACCTTTGAGGCCCCATCTTACAAAGAGTTACTATTGATCCAATCAATCGTAACTCTATGGAAATCCATCAATGTCATAATTTTTTCTACAGGAAATTTGCACAATGTCCTTTGTAAACAAAGAGAAGCACAGTGAATTTTTAAGAAAAAAATGAATGAAATGAATAAACATCCTGGTTAGAAAATATTTTGAACAAACATGCTTTAGAGATGTTGACGTTGCTGGCCGTCCATAGTTGTAATTGATCGGATCAATCGCAACTCTTTGTAAGACGGGGCCCCGTTTTTATCTTATTATCATCATTATCACGTGATCTACACTGCAAAAACTCTGGTGTTGATTTAACACCAGCCCGGAATCTATATATGTCCACACCAGAGAAGTGTTAAACAACATCAGTTCATTTTGGTTTAACACCAGATAGGTGTTTATACAACATCAATTAGTATTAAAACAGCATCGGTTTGATTCCAAACTGGTGTTGTTTCAATACTTCTCTGGTGTGGACATATATAGATTCCGGGCTGGTGTTAAATCACCACCAGAGTTTTTGCAGTGTATATGCTGTGGTTTTTAAAAATGTTGATTCTATTCCCAAAATTTATACATAAATCCTTGTTTATGAATTCCATTCACGACAGGTTTTATTGGTGAAAAGGAAGATTTCCGAATTGGAACGACTCTCACGGTGAAGACACACTATAGGCTGAAGGGCACAATGGTCGGTGCCGTGTTGATTGTACGCAATCCATATCGAGCTTTGTTATCAGAATATAACAGAAGAAAGGGTGGAAAGACGGGACACGCCACCTTGGACGATTTCCAAACTGAAGGTAAATTGTTGATAGATTGGCAATGTCTATCATAATTCTAGCTCGACACCCAGGTCTATGGAAAGCCAAGCTTGACGATAATCGTCTGGAAGCATAATCAGAGAGTTTTCGTTCGTGTTCAAGAACGCAGTAAATGATTTTTTTTAATAAAAAAATAAATAAAGCTAAATCTCTTGCTCTTTATATAATTATACTCACTTTCAAAACTTTACCTTATATCGGCTAATTTAGTTTGCAATAACCGCATGCAAATATTATTTTCAGGGTTGAAATGTTCTAATTTGTTTATCGCTGCATACGGTATATTTCGTATATATTTTAAGTAATGTTAAGTTTGTCGATTCATTATAATCCCTCCCTATTTTCCGTTTTCATCCTCTTCTCTGCTATCCCTTTTTGATTTGAATTAATTTATCTCACTATTAAATGTTGCCTTAAACTAAGTTTCATTATTATTACTATGTGAAATTTTACCATGTGAAAATACTTTTGTAATCCAATGCACAATTTAGTTCTCAAACTACGACGCATGGAGATATGTACACTTATTGTTTATTTTTTTTTTAAATTCAAATAAACCATTTATCTGTCTATCTAAATGTATTGAAAATGCCTGCATATGAAAACGAAAAGCTGGAGGTCTTTGTCGAAAATTGGTGAAACGGAACAGCAGCTTCGTCCTAATAAGTTTCGGAGCTGACGAAATATTGCAAAAAGCACATAGTTGGAATGGGACAAGTGCGCGTACACACATTGGTACATGAGTGTTGATCATAGAGATATAAACTAGTAATATATCTCTATATGGTGCTGATAATGTTGATGAAAAAAGAGATTTGTTTATTGGATATTTTCATGTATTACAACCATGTCGTGATTAAAGTGTCTCAGTTAGTAATGATAATGCTCTCTACATATGGGTTGCCGAACTGGGGGCAGGTTTCCAAAACCATGTAAAAAAAACACCTTGATTTAAAGATTAGTGATTGTGATTTTTTTATTTGCATGTTTAGCCCCCCCCCCCCCCTTTCCCCTTTCACAACAGTTCCGCGACCCCTACTCCTCATGCTGCCGGCTACGAGAGTGAGAAGACAGGGGCGGATCCAGGATTTTTCAAAAGGGGGGGGGGCACATTTTCCCGAGGAAAAGTTTGACAAAAAAAGTCTTCACTTTTGAAAGGGGGGGGGGGTTAACGGCATTTTTACGTTACAAATTTTAATTGTGCCTCTCAAATCAAAAATAGGGGGGGGTACGGGCCGGCTGTGCCCCCCCCCCCCCCCCCCTTGATCCGCCAGTGGTACAAGATACATTAAACAGGTGTTAACGTTGTTCTCATGTTCGATCTAATACCACTTTCCATGTACTTTTTTTCTCTTGTGTAGATTGGCATAGATTTGTAGAGAAATCATGCCGGAAATGGATCGGACTTTCTGAATATTTCATCACGAGATGCGGTACCAAGGGGGAAACGTGCAAGTCAATGACGGTCGTGTATTATGAGCAACTCAAACTTCACATCGCGGACGAGATGCGACGGATCCTAGCCTACCTCGATGTGCCGGTCGACGAGGAGCGTCTTGCGTGTACAGTTGCCAATGCGGAGGGAAAGTTTCACAGACACAAATCAAATACAAGTCTGGACCCATTCACACAAGAAGAACGGACTAGGATTGATGGATATGTGAAAAGTTATCTCGATTTAACTGACAAGTGGGACCTACCGAAGCCGCCGCCATCTGTCGTGTCATATCCCACTGATTTGCATTTATGATATTATTTAAAGATGGAAAAAAATTTTTTTCATTCTCTGCTCTCGGCTGTTTATTACGAAGCATTTATGACAAGGTAAATACAACCCGGTAATGCCGCATGGATGCATAATGCAACCCCAATAATGTCGCAGAGTGCGACATGAGGGAGACTTCGCTCCACGTATATACGTAGGGAGAATGTAAGAATACTCTTATTTGCATTAAAAATGCCGTCAAATGACAAAGAACAGTTGGGAGGTCTTTGTCGAAAATTGGGAACCGGAACCGCGGTTTCGTGCTACCGAGTTCCGGAGCTGACGAAAAATTGCAAATAGG
Source organism: Lytechinus pictus (assembly GCF_037042905.1). Taxonomy (NCBI): domain Eukaryota; kingdom Metazoa; phylum Echinodermata; class Echinoidea; order Temnopleuroida; family Toxopneustidae; genus Lytechinus; species Lytechinus pictus. The sequence goes on from NC_087260.1 coordinate 8,473,888, forward strand.
CCCTAAATGTAGTTTGTCCAGAATGAGAATCGGATTTTGAAAGAGTATGCGGGCGTGCGGTCCCAAAATCTGAAACCATAGAACGCGGCCTGGATTCGTTTCCAACTGGATATCGTGCGTGCACACTGTGGATGAATATATAAAATTGAATTTTGCCATTTTGCTTTTTATATTTCAACTTGGCGAGATAACGTTTCTCTCCACTTTGACGTACGTTTCAAACATTTCACTTGACGAGTTAACTCGTCGACTTGACGAGTTAACGTACCTCGTCATGGTGACATACAATTTGTGTATGCCGACTTGACGATTTATCCTTTGCTTCAAACGTAAATCCTTTCTTCATTTTATTGTAATGAATATTCATAATTTGCAGTTCCCATGCCTTTGTTTGTATATATTATTTATCGTTGCTTTTTACTCATTGAACTTGATGCTAATCGTTGTAATATGTATAGGTATGAAATGAAAAGAAATAAATATAAAGATCGTATCTGTTTTTATCTGATATTATTTTGGTTTCTCTTATTTCGTAGATATATTTTTGGCATCCACGTTTAAAACAATATACATACTCAGTGGCGTAACTACGGGGGGGGGGGGCATGGGGGCTGGCAAAAAAAAAAAACGGGGAAAAGGAGAAAAAGAGGGAAAAAGGAAGAGAAACGTAGTGGGGAAAAAATATATTATTGTTCATTATAATGTTATATTGTGTTACATTACATAAGAAGAATTTTTTCATAACTTTATGAAACATTATTTGCTTCATTGTGTCTTCATTGTTCCTGGTGCTCGCATAGACTGTTTAACAAGATATATAATCCTGTTGTACTAAAACCTCCCGTTTTCAAATCAATATACAACAAATATATTTTTCATCGCGATTCGAGTTACTATTGTTTTATGTAGTGACATATTCTTCTTTTTCATGACTACTTAAAGTGATTGCCCTATTTTAAGGTCTTAATATAAAACATTTCCTGTCCGTGCTAACGTTCGCATTAGTGGTTTGGTGAGATTTCTGCTCTTCACGAACTCCTAAAATCAGTCCTTAAAATGACAATTTTTCTGATCTGAACTAATATCAAAAATTTTCAGCTCGCGCTTCGCGATCGCATCATTCGGTTAGTGAAATATGTAGGGTCTTAGTGAATTCCTACAAACAAGCCTTAGAATGCCCCTCTTCAGGTCTGAATTTCCTAAATTTTCAGTTCGCGCTTCGCGCTCGCAGTATTTGATTAGTGAGATGCGTATGATAATCATGATTACAATGACTTCAAAAAGTGCTTCATGATCTGTGTTTAGATGTAATTCTAATTTCTAACAAAATCAGCAAGCGCTTGGCACTCGCATTAGATGACTATGGTGAGATATGTATACTCTTAAAGGATTCCTAAAAAACATAGTCCTTAAAATATCCATGTTTGAGGTCAATATATACAAAATTTTCAGCTTGCGCTTCGCGCTCGCATTATTTGGTTAGTGAAATACGTGCGGTCTTAGGGAATTTCTACAAACAAGCCTTAGAATGCATCTCTTCAGGTCTGAATTTCCTAAATTTTCAGCTAGCGCTTCGCACTTGCAGTATTTGATAAGTAAGATGCGTATGATAATCATGATTACAATGACTACAAAAGGTGCTTCATGATCTGTGTTTAGATGTAGTTCTATCAAAATCAGCAAAGGATGGCACTAGCATTAGATGACTATGGTGAGATATTTATACTCTTAATGGATTCTGAAATATAGTCCTTAAAATTTCCCTGTTTAGGGTCAATATATACAAAAAAATTTAGCTCGCGCTTCGCGCTCGCATTGTTTGTTTAGCGAGACAGTTATGTATCATGATTACAAAAAAAATTGCTTATAATGTCCGTTTTTAGCTCTGAATATCAAAAATTTTCAGCTCGCGCTTCGCGCTCGCACTATTTAATCAGTGAGATACATATCCGTTTAATGGCACTGCATGTCCTTAAAATATCTCTATTAGGTCAGTACTGATACCTGACAACTGAGCGCGCTCCCTAAGTGACTCGAACTTTTTGCTGGTGCCCCCCCCCCAATGCCGTGACCCACGGTACGCCACTGTACATACTGTATTAAAAAAAAAACTTCTGTGTGAGCAGCCTAATAATGAGTCCATCTGTGACAGCAGCCTGTAAATCAGCGCAAAATGAATATAGTCATGATAGCGGGGAATCGTAAAGCAAAGATCGCCCTCTATCGATTAATGTTGCACCTCAATATGCGTGATGTGAATATATATAGTCCAGGATGGAAAATGCGAGAGTTTCTGCATTTATAGGCCTATTGATAAATCAACAGTGTTAACAATATCTTTTCATACAATTCATAAGGTTTAATCTAAAACTAAACAAAAAATTACATGTAATCAAACATGTGAAATAATCTTCAAACTTCCATAGCAGACCATGTAGGCCATCATAGAGCGCCAACTATCTTAAAATCAAGTTATTCTTACTCATACACAGTGCTAAATACAGCTCACATATGTTATTATTTAAAGGTCAAGTCCACCCCAGAAAAATATTGATTTGAATAAATAAAGAAAAATCAATTGAGCATAACGCTGAAAATTTCATCAAAATCGGATGTAAAATGAGAAAGTTCTGACATTTTAAAGTTTCGCTTATTTGGTGCCCCCCCCTGAAAAAAATTGGCAGAGCAAAAAAAAAAAGAGAAAGAAAAGAATAAAAGAAGAAGGACAGAAGAAAAAAATAAGAGGAGGAAGACGAGTGAATGAAATAATGTGAGGGGAAGACTTGCAAAAAAAAATCTTTCATGTTACCATATAAAATTTTTGCTTGCGCTTCGCGCAAGAATTGCCTGTTCGATGATATTCATATCTTGCTCAATAGGCTGATATGGAGCAAGTTTTGAAGTCAATATACTAAACATATTTTAGCTCGGACATCGAGCTTTCATTATTTTTTTTTCATTTACAAATTTAAGTGCTCTGTAAAATGTCCGTTTTATGGTCTACATATCAGCATTTTAAGCTCACGCTGTGTGGTCACATTGATTTGCCAAGTTCATATTGTCTACGTGTATTCCATAATGTTCCATTAAACAAATGTATTCAGAAGGCCCCAGATTCTAGGTCTAAATCTAAAACATGCGCGATAGCCTGCATGTTCTTTATTTAAAATGTACTTAAATTATCCTGTTTCACATCAGAATATCAATAATTGTCTGCTAACGCTTCACGATCGCATTATTAATGATACCCCATTAACTATATCCTATTTATGATTTACAAAATATGAATAGAGTGTCCCGCTTTTAGGTCTAAAATCTCAATTTTCTTCCTCTCGCGCTTCGCGCTCGCATCAATTGTTTAGTTACATACCTATCCCATTTATTAATACAAAAGTGCTTAGAATGACAATTTTTAGGTCAGAATGTCAAAAAATTTTGCTCGCGCTTCGCGCTCGCATTATTGAAATATATACCGTCTCCGTGGGTAACTGTAAGCAGTCCTTAACAGGTCCCTTTTCGATAATGCTAGAACAGTTAATAAAATCTTTTGCTCGCGCTTGGCGTTCGCAGTAACCATCTTGTTCAGGATCACACACAACATTGCCCAGAATATTACATTTTCAGGACAAAATACATGAAAGTAAAAAAAAATCGCCCGCGCTTCGCGCTCGCACTTTTTATGAGATTATTTCATGTTTATGTTGTTTTATAAGAATAAAACTAAGAAGTGACTGATCGGGGAAAATATAGGTGAAGATAATTTCGGGCACCGTCCCCTATTGGCGAAAGTCGGATCCGCCCTTGTGACACATACACACACACCGGAAAAATGGTGCCCCCCCTGAAAAAGCAAGGACCCCCAGTGCCCCCCCCCCCCCAGGGAAAAAATCCTAGCTACGCCAGTGGTTGGTCCAATGGCCATTTAGCCCATATACCACTTAGTCTAATCAGACTAAGTGTTTGTTTGGCTAAATGAATGAAAACAAAATGGATATTAGACCAACTGGTTATGAGACGAAATGGTCATAGACGAACTGGTGCTTTGACGAAGTGATGATTGGACCAAATGGTTGATTGATGAAATGTTGATGGACGGAATGGCAATGCATTAGTGTAAATGAAGGTAGACCATTACTGTGATTAGTGGACGAGTTGACAATAGACGAATAGGCAATTCCCCCCCCCCCCCCAGCACTGGTAATTGGGCCGCCTCTTTCCCAGTCTCGTTTTATAGCGTAATGATTGCTTACGTGTTCCCATCACAGACGATTACTCTTTAGATGGCATGTCATCAAAACTTACCGAGTAAAAATAATTTATGACTAGGTAGGGAAAAGCTATGCACGAGCCTTTTTATGTCCTCAAACACACTGACGGATCCAGGGGGCACATCCGGCCCGTTCCCCCTCCCCCTTTGAGAGGCATAATAAAAATTTGTAACGTAAATATGTCCGCTAAATATTGTTGTTATTATTCTTACTATTTTCTCCAAGCTCCCCACGGTATCACTTTTTTTTTAAATGTCGCATTTTGAAATTATACTACATTATTGTTGTTTCTCTTTATATATTCATCATCAAATTTTAGTTATTTTGAATTATTGGTATCACAACGCTATTTAATTCTGTTTATTTCAGAATTGAAAAATATTTGTCCTTTATTTTATTTAGGAATGGGGTGGGGGTCCTGCACTGCAGACTCTCACTCCACTCACCCGTGATAATTATCCTCCTTTTGGTAGTCTGTTTTATCTAATTAAATTTAGTTTGATTTGGGCTTAGTATAATTTACATATTAAAAATTCGTGCAAAGAAAATTTCTAAAGAAATAAGAAAAACATCTAATTTCACATATGCTATAAGAGACCAATTATTGATTTGAATATGTATTGAATATGTTTTAGGGTTAAACATGGACAATTAATTGTTAACCATGATTTGTATATGACGTATCTTTTTTTAATGTTTCTTAACTATTATCTGTAAGGGCCTCTATGTTACTATATATACATGTATATCTCTCTCTGTATGTCATATTTATTCATGTAATTGATCTGTAACTTTGTGTTTCAATGTAGTTGTCCATAAAAGTAATATTAATTTCATTAAGAATGATCCAATATGTGTGGACTTTAATCAATAAATTTAGAAACTATGCCGTTTTAAGTGTGCCCCCCCCCCCCTTCGAAAGCAAGGACCCTTTTTTTGCTTGTAAAAATTCCCGTGGACGAAATGACCTGAAATGTTGGGTGAAAACTTTTTTTTTTGTCAAATTTTTCTCAGGAAAGTGTGCCCCCCCCTGGAAAATCCTGGATACGCCCCTGCAAAAACGAATACGAGTAATGTCCCCTGTGTGGTCATAATTACCAAGGCGTGCTCCGTTTCTCTTTGATAAGCATGATAAATTCGGATAGAAGCATGGAATAATTTAAAATAATTAATTACTAAATGGGGGGAGGGACATTAACGTCAAGATTCATGACGACTTTGATTTTATTTAGCCGAGCGCATGAGAGTATACGAACTGAAATATTATTTTCTTCCCATTAAGTTGAAAACGAGACATTTCAAGCACCATGTCGTCCCCATGAAGAGGATCGACATATCTCATTTTACTGGCAATGCGAGCCCGAAGCCCGAACGATTTTTTTTATTTGATGTAGCAAACTGAAAACGGTTTGTAATTTGTCCATTTTCGCCCTCCTCTTTCTCTCTCTTTTTTTTTAAATCCGTTAATTTCTTATTTTCTTCATATCACTTTTCTCTCGTGTAATCTATTTTCTCTTTATTTGCAACGCCAATAGTGACTGCAGCCGCTTGCCCCCCCCCCCCTCCCCTGGACCCGCCTGTCTATGGCACTCACTCCTCTATTTTTGTAAAGGAGGAGGAACGGCTATTAGGATCCCAGATCCGCAAATTTCCCTTTTACACTCTCTCTTTCGGCCCATTTATTTTCTTATTCCCTTTTAGTTAGTGCTTTATTTATTTGTTTCTTTCTTTATTCTCTTTCCATTCTTTTCCCCTTTGTCTTCCTTTATTCTCCCCTCTCTCTCTCCCTCCCTCTCTCATGCTCTCTCTCTCTCCCTCTCCCCCTTCTCCATGGTGATTCCCTTTATTTCACACTCATCCCTACTTGGACTGATCCCACATAATCTTAAATCCATAAAATTGTCAGAGTGGCTTTTAATCTCTTAAAACACTCGGTCCATTACTGAAACAGTTCCAATTAATTTTAACTCAGGTAATCATTTTCTTCCTATCAATACTCATTTAGATTTTAAAAGGAATGTAAGATAAATACGCGGTAACTTTCGCTCTCTACTGTTTACACATCTAAAGTAGATGCATGCCAATATATTTTGTCTCCATTCATTTGACCTCACGAATATACTGGTAATAAAAACCAATAACAGTTTTTGTCAAATAATAGCTAATAATAGCTAATGTTTATATAGCGCTTTTCCCATAATGGCCCAAAAGCGCTTTACAGCATATTATTACCCCGGTCATCGGATCCTTGCATGCCCGCATACAATGTATGCACCTTCTCCACTCCCTGGGGAGCATTCCAACAAGAGTTCCAAGACTCAGTTGCTATAGGCATACCACATAAGCTTTCGCATCCTATCGGGTACCCATTCAGCACCTGGGTCGAGAGTGGCAAAGTGTGGATTAACGCCTTGCCAGAGGACGCTAGACCGTGTTGGGATTCGAACACACGACCCTCTGTTTCCAACTATTCAATACTTCATTAATATAATCATTTCAACCCTCTCCTTTCGGTATTCTAATTTATTTCAAAAGGTTTCTAATATACGTTTCACGAAAAATCCCCGTTCTTTGAATAAATTAACTCCATGATCCGATGCGCCCCTCTGCGACTTCCAACTGCGGCCCCCACCTCCCAACTACCCCACCCCTCTCTATTAATATTACCCCATTACTCCTCCAAGCTAAGAGTCTGAACTCTTCCTGATTGTTTCATTAACTCGCTTCATGTTGACAAATTTGCTTGCAGACTATTCGAGTGTATCGAACTGTAAACGATACCTGGAGAGGCGTGTACATTCTACTATACAGATCATCAACATCTTAGTCCATTGTATACGATCCCCTACTGATCTATCATGTTTGCCGACGCAGGACAGATTCAAGAACACTGTAAATATATGTATGTATGTATATATATATATATATATATATATATATATATATATATATATATATATATATAAATATATATATATTGTAAAGAAATGAATGAAGAGAACAATGGTAGGCGTAGCTTAAATCAAGGTTCCCCAGAGCTATCTACCCTATATATATATATATATATGTACGGCATTTACTAAACCTTTTGTGATTATAATATATATATATATATATATATATATATAATGTGCAATTAATAGATTATATATATATAATCTGAAAAATCACTTGATTAATGAAGTTTGATGATTAATATGAGTTTGGAATAATAAAAAAAGTCAAAGAAAGTTGTTTTAGTAAAGTAGATTTATTGCACTTTGATCCTTTTGGGGGAACCATTCTCGACTAGCACTTGTGCTAACTTTTGGTTCTCCCTTTAACAGCATTTCTTTTGGTACAAAATCACCCATACCATTTAAAATTCATGTTCATGCATACGATCAATTTTTATGGTGATTTGCTTCTTGTCAGGTGAAACTGCATCAAGACAAACCACATGACGTTACTCTTTCGTATTATATATGCTGATATCACATGCGGTATCATATTATGCTTTTATATAGACTATGCTTATGTTATGAATTGCATTTATAATGATGATTCATGTTATACAAACACATTCTTGTAAATATGTTAATGTTGTTAATAAACTTAACTCAACTCACACACACATACATATATATATTTTTTTTTTTTTTTTTGGGGGGGGGGGCTCACACGGGTATAGTGTCATTAGTTTACTCATCAAGTTTATGGATACCAGATGGGCTCTTCTGTAGGCAGGGTCACGGCTACCAGCTATATTACGTTATTATCATCATGATCGACATAATCAACATCATTATCATCATCATCATCATCGTCGTCGTCATCATCATCATCTTCACCCTCACCATCTTCGTCATCGTCATCTTTATCGTCATCGTCGTACTCAGTAGAAGCAGCAGCATAGTCGTTATTGTTAACATTATTCCTTTCCTATTAATTATGCAATTATTGATGAATATCTATTTCCTTTATTCAATTTATCCATTCATTCTCTCGGTAATTCATACATCCATCATTCATATTCGTAATAAATTAGATCATGTCAAACCTACTGGCGTACAGATGGGGGAAGGTGTGTGTCAGTGCCCCCAAAATGTTCCACGGCCGAGAAAAAACAGTAGAAAGGGTAAGATATCTTATCTTCTGAGTATTACATCAAAATCTATCACAGAATTAGGTTTTTAGTTAGCTTGCTCGCTTGGGACTTTTACGAATTTTTTTCACACACATCATTTTGTGCTTGGCGAGCACATTTTATTTATTTATTTATTATTATTATTATTTTATTTATTTTTTTATTATTTTTTATTATTATTATTATTATTTTTTTTTTTTTTGGGGGGGGGGGGCTCATATTCCACGCTACTGTTCAAAGCTAGCGTTCGATTTCAGTTTAGGTCAGTTAGATGTAAAGAAAGTACTCAAATCTGTTTTATATATTAACATAACATAATAAGTAACCATCTTCAAATTTAGACCGAAGCTTCATTCTCTTGTTGCGCTATCGGTTGTTCCGCTGAACTACATTGGCTATAAACATACCTAGTAATAGCCAAATATCAGAAATTGTGTAATAAAATAAATCCCGAGAAAAGGCGGTTAAGGCCTTTTCCTGTCTACTTCAGATTAGTCAACCATTCGTTATTCCATTCTTCCGTTCATTCTGTAAGTCATACATCCATTCAAAACATATTTTTGTCATGAGGGTGTTCACGCACTGGTGCATCTAGGGGGGGGGGCACTGCCGGCCCGTGGCGCCACCCCCCCCTCTATGAGGCACACTCCAAATTTGCAGTGTAAACATGCCGTTCCAAAACAAGTGTTGGTTTTTTTGTGTGTTTTTGCCTGTCAAACTTTCCCCGGGAAAATGTGCCCTCCCCCTTTTGGAAAATCCTGGATCCGCCACTATATGATCACTTTCACATTTCCAAGTTCCAGTTGACGAAAAAAGTAGATTTGAATATGGAGGAGTGTGTGAGGGTGTGTGTGTCTAAGAGAGCGAGACAGAGAGAGAGAGGGGGAGGGGGAAGGGAAGGAGGCGAGGCAACAGAGGGAAGAACATGAAGATGATTTATTCAAAGAAAGAGGCTCTATCGTATCAGAAAGTTATTCAAAAGGGAATTCGGAAAGGATCTAGTGGCATATGACACGATAAGATTACTGAATCATTCAATAGTTGGACGAAAACGGGCACCAGTCTCATATCAGTATATTCATGAGGACAAATGGTAATTATACTGGTAACTTTTGTAGTGAGTTGTTGAATTCAGAGAAATGCGTTGAAGCACTGTGATATATATTCATCTACTTTAGATGTGTAAACACTATGGAGCAATCTAGTTGCCGTTTGTTGATCCTGAATTCGATTCGAAATGTAAATGAGCATTGATAAAAAGAAAATTTTGAGTTCCATTAATTTGCAAAATAATGTTTTAGTAACGGACAAATTAGGGTTTCCAAAGATAAAGAGCCAATTTGGCAATGTCATGGATTAAATAATTGGGATAATATAAGGAGGTATATAGACATAATAGTAATAGACATAATCAAAGCAATTAAATCAATGAAATGGAGATGGGCTGGCCACCTTGCAAGATCACATGATAATAGGTGGACCAAACGCATCACAGAATGGAGACCATGGCTAGGATCACGAAATCGGGGTAGACAAAAATTGAGATGGACGGTGACGAGCTCACAAAATTCATTGGCATAAATTGGATTGCATCAGCACAAGACAAGCACCTTTGGCACCAACTTGAGGAGGCCTTCGCCTTGCAGTGGGCTGAACATGGCTGATATGATAATGATGATGATGATATTCAAATGAAATCAAAGGAATCACGATGGATAGAATATAGAAAAAGAGGGGGAGGGGTGCTCCATACATTATACACATAACCATGGATGGCAATCTTGAGGAAGGGGGGGGGGGTCGAATTTGAAAAGCAGCCTATATGGGCGAAAGTTGTCCCCCCCCCGAAAAAAATCTCACAAAATAACATTCTTTCATCATGTCTTAGTGTAAAATACAAGAACGACTAAAGGTACAATAATTCAATTGGAGCGGGTATGGTTTTGCGATGTGAAAACAGAAGGTATTTCGATCTCTACCTTTAAACCCTCTTCGCTGTGCATGCTGTATATAAGGACCACTTCTTGACATCGATTGCTTAATCAGTGCATGGCATCAAAGAGCGAGAGAGAGAGACAGACAGAGGGGGGAGAGAGGGGGAAGTGGGGGGGGGGGTGGAAACGAGGGTTCACTGTTTTTCTCGTTAATTCTTTCACGTTTCACCCCCATTCTTGTTCTTCATCTCTCCCTCTAACTCATCCTTTTTCTAAATTACCCCCCCCCTTTCTCGCCTCCTCCCTCTCCACCGGGATTCTTTTTATCCAGTTTGACATTCTGAATATGCCTAAATTCATACCTACTTATAATCTCACTAATGTTAAACCCATGACAATATCAACATTGTCAAAGTGACTTTTTTAATCTTTGGAATTGAGCTTTTTAGCTTTATGTGTTTATCCTATCAATCATTATGAATTGCTATATCTCATAATAGTATAAAATGCATAATGCATTTGTTAATATAAATTTGGCGAATAAAACAAATGATAGACAAACAAACAAATCTCTGAACCCTTGGTCTGCTACTGAAACAGTTCAAATTAAACCCCACTCAAATAATCATGTTTTTCTGTCAATGCTCATTTACATTTCTAATTGAAATCAAGACCAATAAACGCCAACTACAGTATTGTGGTCTAAAGTGTTTACACATCTAACGTAGATGCCTAGATATCGCAGTGCTTCAACGTATTCCTCTGAATTCAGCAATCCGCTACATTCTACTATTATAATTTATTATTTATAGGATTCCTTCCATTATTTTGACCTCATGAATATGCTGAGAAGGAATACTATAGCGCCCGTAAGTTCCTGCGACTATTCAATCATTCATTAATCTAACCATGCCATAGGCCCCTCTACTTTCAGTATTCCCCTTCGAATGACTTTGTGATTATACGTCTCAGGATAGTATAGGGCTTCGTTTTTTTAATAAAACAACTCCAGGTTGAATGTTCCTATGCTTTCCTCTAAGCCCCCCCCCCATCTCTCACTCCTTCTCCCCCTCTCTCTATCTACTTCTCTTTAATTCATTATCTATATCTTGCTTATGTCAATAGTGGTGCACCGGCACTGGGAAGAAGGGGCTACCCTAAAATCTCCGGTCCATTAAAGGAAAAAAAAGTAGTATTCCCTTCAAACTTTTTAATTTCGTATTACTGTTTGACCTTTATCTTATTACATAATATAATCGGCCACTTAGCCACCCCTTTAACAAAGATCTTTGTCCACTATACGCATCTGTTTAACCCATCTTTCACATCTTTCTCTCTTTGTCTGGCTTCGGGTACCCCCCCCCCTTGTACATCTTTCTTATTGCTGCTAAACATGATAAAAAATTAAAACAAACTTTTAATAATATTATTGTTGAGTTCCACAATATTGCATAGAAGCATGGAAGATCTCTACATAGTCATATGCATTTCAAATAGATAAGGGTCGTAAAGATATAAAACCATTAAAGTTTAATTCGCATGTAGCCTTTGCGCGCATGTGACAGGATACCGGGAATCGAATGTTAAAGTATGATGAAAACATCAATATATTTTAAATGGTGAATTTGATTTTAAAAAGGTGGTTTTTATTCAATAATTTTCACACCAAGAGAGGCGTCACTTATCATGGTTATACAGACCACAACATGTTTTGTTATTCGTAATTACATTTACATGCATGTCAGTGCTGCCCTAGATATGTCTTCGTGAAGAAAGTATGGCCATTTTCATCAGTTTTCTATATAAATGCCCATGGGGCACGTACATTGTCCCAGACTTTATACCCATGTTGCCCTTTCAATCATTATTTTACAGTACACAAGTTATAGTCTCCAATTCAGACTCCATCAATCAGCAGAAGCCTTCCCCGAATCTCACATCACGCCCGAGACGTAAATACCTCACGCTTTCCATCACAACAGTGTCACAATGAAACCCCAAAGCCAACGCGCGAGAGATGGGATAACGCAATGGATTATGGGAAGGAAATACCAAAACACCCATGTTTTCCCGCCAGGCCGACCAAAATGGGTTTGTGATGACAGACTAGTTATTAGGAGCACGCGTGCTTGAGAGAATGGTCTGATTGAAAATTAGCCCTCGAAATGCATCTAATCAGCGTGTGGGGGTATATACGTGGATGCAGGCTTCCATTTATGCATGGCTGGATGACATCTTGACTTGGCTTCATCTCGGCATACATGCAGCATCAACACAATATTTACATTTATTTGGCGACGAAGGCTGCATGGCGATTGCATCCAGGCTGTGTGGATACTATACTAAATACTATACCCGTTTTATCTGTGCATACTATGCAGGAAAGGGCAAACTGAGAATGAAAAAAAGGCCAGAACAGTAATTGATTTATGATCAGTTTTGATACATAGGCCTATACCAAGGCACCCGCCGTCCTTAAAACCAGATCATTTTCCATGAACTGGAGTGGAAACTGCTTTAATATTTTCCCAGGGAATGTGGCACATTGCTAACAATATTTTCGTACGCTTGCTATACTCGACGAAAGTCCGACACTTGCACACCACAAAAAACAACAACTAAAATACTCAATTATTACGTTTCCCATCATGTAAAACAGACGCATTTACTGAGAAATTATTTGAGATCCAGTATAAACAAGATAAACAATAATTCCTAAAAATAAATTAGATATATAATACGTTACATTTAGCGTATGGCCTACAGAAAAAAACATTTAAGCACAGCATTAACACAATATGAGTAGGCCTACAGATCAAAAGACATGAAATATACAGATTGATAAAATGACAATATAGGTTGTTATATTTGTGTGCCATATCTTTGAAATTTTGAGCGTTATGCTTGTTTTATTTTCCCAATGGTTAAAATCCACTTCTTTCTTGGGTGGACATGACCTTTGATTAGAGGTTTGAGGCAAGCTCCCGTGCTAAGCTATTGGTTCCACGAGTTCCAACTATATTCAGAATGATCATTATGGTAAAGGAAAATATATCACGCAATGCGCGTGTTGGTTTGTACACGGCTTCTTAAAATAATCATAATTATTTTCCCATTTATCGCCCCTGATCACCCTTACACTACAGTGTAGCTTCCACCGGGTCTTTCGGGATGAAATTATAATATAGGGCCTATACAATAGACTGTTATATATATATATATATATATATATACAGTACATGCTTTTTACTGCATGAACTACTCTTTTAATAGAATGTGAAAAACCCCTAATTAATCAAAACCAAAAAGTCCTGACAATGTTTGTTTGTACATAATTCAATGAGGACTATAAACTCTTAATTTCAATGATTTTTAATGCATTCAGATCGGCTGTAAATAGTGAGGCTGAAAATTATATTTAGATAAGTCCTTGAGGATTTGTATGTAAAGATAAAAGATTGAATTCAAAGTCTTTTGAGATTTAGAAGTGTATCCATAGGATTTAAAATCAATCACATTTTCGACTGGCTTATATTCACAGCCAATCTGGATTAATTTTTTTCAAACCTTGAAATTTAGGGTGTATGTATTGTCTTCGTTAAATAGACGAGTGTTAATACTCAGAAATGCATCGTTTACTACTCCAGGATTTACAATGGTCATTCGTATCATACTGGCTTTCCTTCAACACACTCGGTATATACACCATGATAAAGTCATTTTAGTCAGCTCAGCGCGGCAGCGGGAATAAAGCACGCATCGCGAACAGTTGCCTTTTGTGTGGAATGATAACTGATGCTGTGTGTTGTGCGATGCGACGTACATTCTACACACATTCACCGATTTCATGTAAACAACAGTATCCATGTCATTTTATCCAGATGTTTTACGAGATCTGTATTCCAAAGGCGTCATCGCCTAATGCAAAATGCATCCGAATTATCACGTGTATATAGGCCCCCTATATACCTGAGTTATTGAAAGTGATATTTAGTTGATGAATTATGACAATGCAAAACAAGGTTTGTAGATAGGTGTTTGCTTCATTTGTAGTAGGCCTAACACTATCAGAGTCCCGAGCCATTTCATTTTAACGAACAATATTTAATATATAAGAACATATTCAGTCTTCAAAATATCTTACAGTCACCTAACGCACTACATTTTCCCTGCTGAAAAGAACACATAGCGCAATCAGTGTGTTCACATATAGTGGACGTACTAGGGGACAATATTATTCACACTGTTAAAATATGCTCATATTCCACAGTGTGAAGATATTTTCACACTGTGGACACCTCGACAATGTGCGTGTTAACATAGTCTACTATGTGAATTTGTAATTCACACTGCCGAACAGTGTGAAGGTGATTTCACATTGTGTTCCACACTGTGAACAAACTGTGGCACACACTGTGGGGCACTGTGTTATTTTTTCGATAGGGTTGGTTGAGTAAAATCGTATCATGTCGACCTAATGAAGGTACCGTTATAGGCCCGTATTCTGAAGTCAGGTTTAACTAAGACCATGGTCTAACTCTGTGCTAGAATTATGGGAAGCCAAAAGTGTCAAAATTTTTAATAAGTTGTATGTTTCTCATATTTACTGTGCGCTTTCCTGATTCTTCGATGGTGAAGACAATCATCTATTTATAATTTCTAGACAATCATGAATGATTTGAGAGCCAAATGAGATGAAATATAAAATCTCTACTATTAGTGATTTATGTAAGAATTGGCTATATCCATACTTAAACCACAACTTTAAACCTGAATGTAAGTTAAACCCGACTTCAGAATACGGGCCATAATGTTTGTTGAGTAGCATCGTGCCATATTTGCCAAAAACAAAATCATTTTACACATTATGCATTTCTCATATTTACTCAATCGCTTCACAGAGAAAAATAAACGCTGTTTGAAATGTTATACAATGCTCTTAACTATATGAACCATACAGTAGTTAACAATTCAAACAACCATGCATGCTTAATTAAGAAATGGATATAAAAACATAAACTTTGTTGTTCAAGATTTTTAAACGCTTGTTTAAACCGTTTAAACAACTACTGTAAGGTTCATATAGTAAAAAGCGTTGGATAAAAAATTAAAAACAGTGTTTTACCGTGCATGTTTTTACTCGTGTATAATACACGTCTGTTTAATGTGTCAACATCTACTTAAGATGTAGTGGTTTCTGATTCCTATTAATGGACATGTATAAAGCAGAAAAGTTGATGATTGATACTTGACGAAACATGAAATATCTCTAGGCCTATACTGGCTTTTTGTCTCAATTGTATGGGTACAACCTCTCTTGACTTCATTCCAAAATTGCCATTCCAACTGTATTTGAATGTTAAGATTTTTTTTAGCCATCAAGGACCATTGAAAAAATGAAATTTATGCATTTTATTACATAACATAATGGGCAGCTGCTCGTGTATGACGTCACAAATCAGACTCTTGAAATTCAAATAACTTCCCTCAAAACCTCACCAATATGTTGGGCTTTCTGGTATTTTTACAAGTAACGTACTTTTCGTCAGGGTGAACTTCCCTTTAAATATTAATAAATTGCAGGTTTGTGATTGACCTGCCATGCGTTCAGAATAGAACAATGGACCAGGTATATTTGTCAACATGAGTTTTATCTTGAATAAAAAAAAATCACGATTATACAATAATATAAAGTGTGCAATAAAATTTTACTTGTTATTTTCTTTGTATTAAAAGATTGCCTATTAATGATGTTTGGCTATTCTTATCTTAGTGATTGTCATTATTTTTGTCTCCATCACCCAACCTTAGTATTCTAAATGAAATGTGCACAGGGTTGTAAAAATTATATAGGCCTATAGAAGAGAACACCTTGTAAAAAAGGCAAAAAGAAAATAAATTAGGTCTACCGTAAATTCCCCCCTAAAAAGTTGGTCACGTCATTCTTTATAAATACAATATGTCGCAGAACCGAAAGGGGGTGGGGGACTTCAACCTACCCCCCTTCCTTTCCGCTGCCTCTGATAGAGTGCTTTTAAATCCAGTCCAATAAATATTAGGAAGAGATATGATTAATATTATTGGAATATAATATATACAAGGTTTGAATTTAATTCATCGACCGTTAGTCACTTGAAATTATGCGCCCTTCAGGCCTACATTCAAACAAAATTACTACGAACATGTCGAAACATCCATTCAAATGTTTACATAAAACCATACAGAAAAGTCAATACCCAATTTAGTTCACATTCGTGCTTAATCCAACCAATACGCCGGTGAATGAGTCTCGCCAAAATTAGTGGTCAAAATAAATCAAAATTTTAGAATATATTCACCAATTTTTTTTACCATTTTGTGGTCGGGCACGTCATTCACCAACGCATTAGTTCTTATAAGCAATTACTTTTACGAGTGTATATGACATAAATATAATCAAAATAGCAAATTTAACTTGGTAAACACTAAAAGTACACGTACAAGGTAACCAAAATATCACATCTTCAATAAACATTATAAATGCGAAAATTGACACATTACATTACAAACAATTTTACGTATATACAAATTCTATCAAATCGGATAATCATGTACTTTTTATATCTCCTCATAATTATGTTTTAAGTCATTCGAATCTATATCCAATTCTCTAAAAATAGTTGATTTATACAAATGTGAAATTTCATGGAAACTAGCCAAACTTGGCGAGTAAAACAATCTGTATAAAGTAGGTAGGATGTCCGGACACCGAAGCAGATACATGTATAAAACATGCATCATCTATTCCTCCGGACTTTCTCAACAGTTATGCATTAAATAGCAAACATAATTATGACTACTAATGTCCATTGTACTATTGTCTAATATAATTTTCAATCGAATAGTGAAATACTGACCGCAAGTTCTCGAGATTACAGTCTTGTCCGGAGAAAACAAACTGTCCAGATATAATTTTTTTTTTTTTTACTATCTACGTATAAATCATACTTTTTACTCAACTTATACATTCTGTAAGAAATAAATTTATTTTGGTTCACTGTAACTACACTATAAAGTGTGTTATGACCAGTGGTTTATAATGACACAAAAAAATCGGTAACGGCCAAGTCTTGGTGCATGCCTTAATCCTTATATCTTGCGGGCGAGCCAGGCGAGTGATAAAAATGAAATGTCAAACTAGTGAGTCTAATTATTTTCTTTTTTTTTGCATAGATTTAACACGTAAATCTAAATCGGCAAGAAATTTAATGAAATAAATGGAAATGTCATCTTTAAAACATACAATACAATGAAATATAACAGAACATATTTTTATATATACATATACACTATACAGTATATTTCTATAAAGCAGGGAGTGGGTTAACTTAAGCCCCTTCCCCGCCCGGGGTGGGGACACTCATGTATAATGGCAGGAGTGGTATATGCGGCCCTTCCCTTTCCAAATCCGAGTGCCCCCCCCCCCCCGAGTATTTCGCCGTCCAAGGCGAGCTAGGGTGGGTAAAAAGCTACCAACTCGTTCCGAAAACTTTGGCATATCAGATGGGGCTGCTTCCCCCTTTTGTAAAAGGATGATAACGAGAGCATGCATGCGTGCAAAATTATCATTATTGTCTCACTCTGAATGTGAAATATATATTTTTTTGAAAAATTGTACATGAACATGCTAAATACTTAACTTTAATAATTTCTGTGCAAATGTTAATGTACAGTGAAGAGAATATATTTCATACTTTTGATATAAAGATGAATAACTGAACATTTCGTCACTGAGTTCACAATAATGAACATTCAGTATCCATATAGCAACATACTTTTGTAATGAAATGCATTTACAGCGTAGAAAAGTTACATTCTTTCAATCCTTCAAGTTTTCGTATAAAATAATGTGCCCGGATATGTTTGGATAATCGTTTATTAGACAAAGGCGTCAGCTAAGTGAAGAATATGAGAAGCGCTTTCATGAAGAGGCAAAATATTTTATTTCAAAATGTTCTTGGCTTATACATGCAGAACAATTTATCAATTACACAGAAAATAAATGTGTATACGTCGTTAAACACGAAGAAGTGCATGACCAATACAGGTATAAAAATCATTTCTAGAGATTAAAGATAACATAATCATATTTCTGTTTTAACAATGATATGTATATATTGATGAACACCTGAAGCACTATGCATGGCGTATACAAGCTTACACGAGAATGGATTTAGTTGAGGCAATTAGAAGGAAAGAGAGGGTTAAATCATTTAATGAACTATCAAATTGCAAGGCCGTCATGTTTAAAAAAAACAGGAAAAGGAAAAGAAAGACTTTTGAAATACTTCAAAGAAAATATATATTATAAAGGAGAATTTATCAAAAATTATTAAGGTTGGAGTGAAAGATTGTATTGAAATAATTTACTTGTGGCTGCTCCTCCATTATTTTTCTCAAGTCATTTTTAAAAGGTTTCGAAGGAATCGTAAACGATTGGGTCTATTTACAAAAGTAAAGGTACCAGAAAATGATAGTCACAGATGCTCACAAGATTCCTGGATAATAAGGAATTCACGGCTATTTCACCCAGCTGTTGAGGAGATCAATCGGGAGTGGGAAGATGATAGTAGAGTTCTTCTCTGCAGAGATTGTGTTGAGGGTTTGAAGATATCTTAGCTGCAAAGCTGCAGGAGATTCGGCCAGGGTGTCAGCAGCTTCCTTGAGAGCCCTGGAAGCATTCTGCTCTCCCTCTGCAGCAATGACCTTTGCCCTAGCCTCCCTGGAGGCTTCGGCCTCCGCAGCCATGGCTCTCTGGAGCTGGACAGGCAGACGGACATCCTTGATCTCTACTCGTTCCACTTTAATTCCCCAAGGATCGGTGTCCTCATCAAGGTTGGACTGCATGTACTGGCTGATACCCTCCCGGTCGGACAGGATCTCTGCCAGGTTCTTGGTGCCCAGGACATTCCGGAGGGTCGTCTGAGCCAGAAGCCTGGTAGACTTGTTGGCATCTTCCACATTGGCGATGCTGATGGTTGCATTCTGGACGCGGAAGAACACCACCGCATCCACAGAAATGGTCAAAGAATCCTTGGTGAGGATCTCCTGAGGGGGGACGTCAAAGGAGATGGTCCGGAGGTCGACTTTGGTGTAATCCTCGATGCAGGGCAGGATGAAGAATAGACCCGGGCCTTTGGCACCACCGGACAAGAGGCGCCCAAGCCTGAAAATGACAGCTCTCTCATACTCCTGGACCACTTTTATGCAGATGAAGAGTGAAAAAGGCAAGGTGCATATGACTATGAGCCAAGAGAGAATGGTGAGCAGAAATCCACAGCAGCCCATACCTTCCTCTGAAGCGTTTGCACCAATGACTTCCACCTGGCCGTCGTTATTGGCCCGATGGTTAGCATTACCTGTGTCCGCCATCATCAACCCAACTTCCAAGTCGTTCTTCTGTCTATTGTTGCTCATTAATGAATGTGCAATAGTTCAACGGAACCAGTATCAGATATGATGAAGAATCCTTAAAGAGCGTCTGATTAGCTCGACAGTCTACGCAAGCGGGTATGAATGATTGATTGCACGGATAACATCAATAACAACTCTCCTCCCGCGCTCAATCCACCACACACACAGTACAAGGGGCGTATAATGACGTAATGGATGCCACTCATATCAGTGCACAACGGATTGGGCCAACATCCATCCACATTTCCTTTTGAGATGCCGTCGATCGTCTTCAAATCTAACAATTCAGATTATAGATCCAATTTTTTTTTAGATAATGTATATTCCCGAGACACAAACTGTGTGTATATTTATTATCTCAAACTGAGGCGATATGAGATGCTAAAATGATGAGGTCGAACCGTCAAACCAGTCAGAGGCTTTTCTTTGAATGACTGTGGAACGTTTTATACGCCAGGCCAGCGAGCTAGCTGAGCTGGTGAGCTTTATGCATAAATTTCCTCATCCATACCATTCGTCGTGCATGTAGATAGCGTTCACTGAAAATGACCGTTCCATTATATTTGTAGGGGGAAAAAATTTGATACTGATGGGATCATTAATTATTTTCATGTATGCATATTTCATCATTATTATTGTTACGCTAATATAAAGGACTTATAGTATAATTTCACCTTTTTTACTATTTAATTGGAGGAAATGGACTTTTATATAACGTAAATATAAACAGATACCCTGCTGTCAGCTTTGGAATCGTTTCTCAATATTACCAAGTCGAGAGCCAGGAATTAAACTTGTTGTTGGGGTCAGAAGATAAAAAAAACCTGTAAATAAGTGAGTAAGTGAATTTATTCGAACGATAATAAATTGTTGACGGTTAGGATTCTCTCTTGCAATGATTATGTATAAATCTAATGTAAAATCAAGTGTAAGGCTAAGCTTTTATATGAATGGCTCGCGCAACCGTGACACAACTGTGTACGAACGTTTAGCGGTTGTTGGATATCAGCTAGTCCGACACTGTGGGCGTGGAGTGTATTCTCGGTCCGTTGTGTCCGTTGTCAGTTAGCAACGGGGTACGCCAGCCGAAGTCGACTCGGCTCATCATGTCTAGAATCTAGACCGAAAGCTTCGGTCTCTTTGACGAATAGTGTATTGGTTTTAGCGTGCATAGGTTTCAGACATCATTCCTGTTCAGGCCTGCCATCCTCACCTTGGTGTCTTGCGCTCCTCTAATAAACTGAATCGCGCCCATGAGATCTTTCAAAAGAAAAGGGTAATAAGGCCCTGTACAGCTTGACAGGTACTGGTGCTTACCGGAGTGGTTTGTCCCCTGTCATTGTTTCCTCACTGTGGAAAACATTCTGTACGCCCAGAATGTTGTACGGAACTGAGGCTCTTAACCTACCGGATAGAGATAAGAGGGCCTTGGATGTGATGCAGAGCCACCTTTTCAAAAAGCTACTTGGTCTTCCAAGGACAACTGCACAGGAGGCTGTTCCTTTGCTTACAGGGATTCCCCTTCTATCTGACTCAATTAATCTCCTACATCTGCGTCTTTTGGGAAAGATTATCTCTCTACCTCAGGATAGAATTGAGCACAGGATCTTTTCGAGTGTTGTCTGCCAGGAGCCTACTATTCCTACCATTAAAGTCCTCAAGGTTCTTCTAGAGAAGTACAATCTTCCATCTCTACCGGATCTCCTGCAGCAAGGTTGCTCGTATCTGACATGGAAGAAGAGAGTAACAAATGCAGTGGAAAGTAAAGTCCTTGCATCCCTCTCCGAAGAAACCTCCCTTAAGTCGTCCCTTCTTCTGTTCCATGATATTGACTTGGTGCTTCCCTATCATGTATTCCCGTCCGTCATTCACCCTGCACATCTCCGGATAGCCATCAATATGAAAGCTCAGCTTCTTACCAGCACCTATCTCACCCAAAGTCGACTGTGCAAGATCTCCAGACTAGTTTCCGACCCAAGTTGTCCTGCTTGCCATGCACCTGCGGAAACTGTCTTTCACTTTGTTAGTGAATGCATAGCCTATACCCATCTTAGAAATAATCTTCTGAATCATTTTCAAGAGGATGCCATTAAAGTGCTCTCAAGCTTTTCAAATACAGACTCCTATCTTCATGTTGCAAGAACCAGACTTATCCTCCTTGGTGTCATTGGCAATGTCTCGTATCAGTTTCCTGACTTTCATCCTGTTACTCTTCAATTTGTGTTTGATATACATTTCTCAAGACAGCGCCTTGTTGATCAAGCGGCTGCAAACAGTGACTAATAGCTCATTATTTTTACCATGCTGTACTGCAACTAAAGGCTTGCAGTTCTCCGGTGAACGGAGGAATTCAACACAGAAGAAGAAGAAGACTCTCCTATACACAGGACCAACATTCGCGTCCTTTCCGTCGTTTCCGATGGACGGAGTGTTTTCCAACTGCATTCACACCCGCACTGAACACAGCAGTGAGGCACGCTAACACAACGCTAGCGTCAGTTTTTTTATTTTTTGTTAGACGTTAGATGATCTATGTACATGTAGGCTATAATTTTTATAAAATTAAGTTTGGATAAAAATTAAAGGCCAGGGAAGTGGGAGTTGTGCGACAGCCGAAGACCAAGTATGCCAGTGCAGTGGCAGTGTATCCTGTTACCGGACACCACTTTATTCAGTGCTTTAAAAATGACAACTAGAGGAAACTAAATCAAGAAAATTTTGCACTTGCTATTCAAAATATGAAAATTATGAATATTATGATAAAATTATTGGAAAGAGTTCCATATGCACCCCCCACCAAAAATATCAAAAGATTGTTGAGACTTCCGATTCATTCACTTCAGATTTTTCTATCATTTATTATTGTTGCTTACCTTAGGCTTAGGCTTAGTTGGGACTCGAACTCACCTCGATTTATCTGCAGTCAAGACCTTTCCCGCTATGCTATTTGCTAGCAAGAAGCGCTGATACCGGAAGAGGTATTTAAACGATTATCAGCCGATAGTTTGACTAGTCTTGACACACAGACCCTTTACTGACTAAATAAACCGATGTCTATGAACAAAAACACGCACTAGATCCTTCTCCAAATTTGACGGAATAAGGCCATATTTTGGTATGTATTTCCACTCCCCATCATAAATGTTCTATATTAGGGCTAGATATATTTTCTGAACCTTCTCCATGTTTTTATTTTCAATTTTAGTGGGGGGTGCTTATGGAACTCTTACCAAATTATTACATATTTACCAACCGTTTTCTTTGCATCGCACTTGTCTCATACCCCTCCACGAAAAACAGATATTTTCATGCGTGACAAATTACATCATGATTCCGGACGCGCACCGGACGGGTAAAGATATTCTTCATTAAAATGATGTAAGAAAGAATTTGTGTGATTTTTTCTTCATACATCATATCATGCATAATTCTTAGCTTTTGTTTGTTTATTTCATATCGAATCTGAGCAGATGTTGGTAATAAATTCGTACGTGTTTGATAACTAATTTTATTTTGACTTCTTAGCTGCATGTTCCATGGCACTTTCCAATATTATGCTCGTTCATATCGTGACGCTCATCAGGTTCTATTGATGCGCTGTCGATCGACGGATTTTATCACTGTAAACCTTGCGCACGGATACCTTTAGAACTAGCCGTCGACGATCACCCACAATACACCACACTTCATCATTCGATCAAAGGCGAGATTGAAATTTGGCAAATCAGGCCCATTTTTTTATCAGAAAATATGTCAATTGTTAATGCAAAACTACGTTATATGATATTTTAAGCATTTTCTGTCATTTTAGAGATAAATAAGGTAAAAGTTGGATTTTTTCGCCTTGTTTTTACAATCTTGTTACATGTATTGCTCTGTGAAATTGAATTGCGCAAGTCTTACGGTACAAAATTGTTTTCGTACGCAGTAATATGCGCGTCCGGAATCATGATAGTGTCTGGTAATACAATACGTGACTATAAGTCACTGTTCTTTTAATGAGTGAATTTTAAGTTTATTTTTCCCATTTTGGTGCAGGCCAAATGGAATTTTAATCTTTTTTTGGTCCAGTTCTTTTTATATATTTTTAATTTTATGAAATAAAGACAAAAATCGATGAGCCCCATCGGGGGATTTAGCTTTGACTTTGTTAACCCTAGCCTTGAGGACTCCGTGATGATATTTTAAAATATTTTTACATAGATCTAGGCCTATACTTTTACATCACGGAGCCTTGAAACACTCCCCATACATGTACATGTACATGCCTAAGCGAGACATGTAAACACAGATGGATTTCCCTAGGAAATCCATCTTTAGAGCTAGAAATCACATAAATTTGTTGGATTTTATTTATCTAGACACCTTCATAGGCTAATGCGTATGAAGGTACAAAAAATCTGTTAGTATAAATTTGAAAAATGAGAGGTTTCTTTACCAGACCGGTCTCGATCCATTCGTAAATACCACAAATAGGCTTGACCCTTGAACCCATTCGTTATGACGTAGCTTCGGTGAGCGATGTTACAAAATGCCATTTTGAAGAACAATTTATCTTAAGATACAAATTATTATTTAACAAATAATAACATTTGAATTTTGATTATAGATAATTATAAATTATTATTATAATTATAAAACTGTACAAAAACGTAAAAATTACCATATGATTGTGATTTTTTGCATGGTCAGCCCCCCTCCCACACTTTTGGCTCAGCCCGCTTCCCCCCCATTTTGAAAACCATTCCGTGGCCCCTGCTGAGTAATTATAAGTCGCTTTTTCTGTTGGTGATATCAGTTTTTCAAGATATTAATTATGGTATATAATATTTATAGAGATATTTGACCGTGCGCAAAATTAGAAGAACGCGCAATCACACACATGCGAGGTGAGTATGCTGTACTAACCTCGCACAGCGTTTGTGTTTTGACTATGGATATTTAATTTTCTCTGCCTCACATGAATTTGGGGTGATAAAACATGCCAAAATCTTCTCATATCATTGAGTCGATCACTTTCAATCTATGAATTACCGTGATAATGTCTAAATTGTTTTAAAAATAAATTATTAACGCTTATCTCCAAATCTTGGCCAAGCTGCTCCGAAGATCCTTTCATACTGCGGTTGAAATCACACAAACAACAATCGAAATGTGAATAATGGTCTTGATTCAAGTCGTCAGCGTATAATAGGAAATTGTGCAAAAACTTAACAGGTTGCACCTCATGTAACAACTTATAGGTGAAGTACGCCATCTTTTGACAAGATGATAAAAGGGCAACAAGAAAAAAAATGCTGAGCGCCTAGAATGCAACCAGCAATACAAGCTTACAATGTAAACAAACAAGCGTATAAATGATATCGCGTTTGCGATGTTTTGAAATCAGCAGTGAATGAATACGTGTGAGGAAATTGCTACTGGCTCTAAATCACCAATTTTGAGACTGATAGACGCATGGACAAGAGTGAAATTAGGGAGAAATGTAAGAAGATTACTTTTTGATCATTTGTATTAAAAAAAAGGTCATATTGTTGAATGAGTTTTATGATTTGATGACACAAAGTGATACCTTTGTCACTCGGAGTGTCAGAACAAGGTACCTGGCTTGATGGTTCAGGTAGGTGTAGTGTAGTGGAGTGGAGCCTACACGAACCATCACTTGAGGTACAGTGTAGGCTCTAACGAAGTCTAAGTTAACTCTTCACTTTACTGTACCAACCACAAACTGGGCTTTAAACATGTAGTACCTTTATATGCATGCAGTTGCAATTGAAATTTAGCTGATAAGCATGCTTTATACTAAGGGTTTAATAGGTGTAGATTTTACCACAATGTCTCTTCTAGTTTTACAGAATGCGAAATGTTTTACCAAATACATAGCACGAATGGGAATTCGCCATTTATGTTGCACAATACATTGGAAGTTAACAAGGCTTTAGTATAGATGAAACACAAAGCCACTACAAAACCACCAATTTTGTCCATTTTGGACAGCTTTGCTCACCCGGAAAATCTTATCGATACCATTTTCTTTACAGAATATAAATCATATAGTTCATGGATACAACTATAAACCCCTAAGCAAGAATGCCGTCCAAGTTGGAGTTCTATGCCTTCCCGCGGCTGAAATCGGCCAAGAAGGAAATAGACAACAATCACATGGACTACAAGAGTGGCGCCACATTCTCCGGTCAGTTAGACGGGCGCAAACGCATGGGGTATGGTGTCTTTGTGTGGCCGAATGGAGACCGATATAAAGGAGAGTACGTGGATAATGATAGGCACGGAAAAGGCGAGCAGGTGTGGTCTGACGGAGCAAAGTTCACTGGGGAATTCGTCAGGGACACAAGGCATGGAGAAGGAGAGCACATTTGGCGAGATGGAGAGGTAAGCTGATTGAATTGTACTGGAAGGAAGTTTTCAAATATGTTTATTTTCATTGACAAGTTCACCCCCTTTTATGCTTATATCAAAACCAACTTTTCGCCCATGGGAACTTCCCCTTTGATATTGATTATAATGACAGTATTATACGTACAATCATTTGGGGAGGGCAATTATTCAGTCATTCTCCAATTTTTTTTCCATATTTTATCAATATTGAGCCATTCTCTAAAAACATAAACAAAACTCATTTGTTTTACTTTTCCCACAGGTTCAGAACAATCTGTGACCAACTTTTTTTATTTTTCTAATGGGCAGTTGGATTGGTTCCATGTCAGTTGCTCCGGCGAGAATTGCTCCAATGGAAATTCTGCATGTTATTGTTAAGCAAAACCTAAAACCTAACTAAATAAACCCTAATCCTTATCTTCTCATTTTTCTGAACCATAAAATCTTTATGACAATCCTAAACTCTAACCCTGTGCCCTCTGAGATAGTGAGACTGGAGCAAATGTCATGTCACTGTTGGATTGGCCCCCTAACTTAAAATGGAGGGACAGCATGTACACATGTATATTTAAATCTGTCTCAACCTTTTTTATCAGCACTACCATAATCATGGTCTGATAGCTATTCCCAAGAAATTCACTTCCCAACAAGCACCCCCCTCCCCCTTAAAAGGGGGAGGGGGGTGTGGAGCGTTGTGGCCCAGTGGATTAGTCTTCGGACTTTGAAACAGAGGGTCGTGGGTTCAAATCCCAGCCATGGCGTAATTCCTTCAGCAAGAAACTGATCCACACTGTGCTGCACTCAACACCCAGGTGAGGTAAATGGGTACCGGTAGGAAGTAATTCCTTAAAAAGCTGTGTGCGCTATGAACGCCTAGCTTAGCCGGGTAATATAGGAGCACCCTGAGCACCTAACAAGGTGGATATGTGCGCAATATAAATACCCTATATTATTATTATTATAAAAAAAAGGCTCTCCGTTAAGTGTGGTATACTGGACGTAGAGAACTACATGTAGATGAAACATTTAGAAGACAATTTTGAAATGTTTTTAATAGTAAGGCCTTCATTTTTTTTGTTTCAAATATCTCGCATCAAATCTTTGAAATCTTTGCACCCCTTTGCCTGTAAAGAGTTTCAAGGGATCGTACTTTAAAGACCATCGTCACGGACAGGGGACATACACATGGCCCGATAAGTCATGCTTTGTCGGTACTTTCTACAAGAACAAGAAGGAAGGCTATGGTATCTTCAAATTCAGCAATGGCAATGAATTTCAGGTAAGTGATATTGAGTAACTTCTACCATTTTCTCACAGTTAAAGTTCTCCTTATTAGGAAGAGAAGTTGTTCTGCATGTAATGGACATAACAAATCTTTGTTGCATTGCCAGAGGGAATCTACATGCACATGTGTATGCAGCATATTAATCTCAATAATCAAGTGCTCATAATTGTCTTATTATTCATTCAGTCTTCCTCAAACTTTCATTGATTTGTTTCTTTGATTTTTTCTCTTTTTATATAAAAACAACTGTTTTTAAGAGTTTCATTAAAACTCCTTTAGCTATTGTGGACTTTTCAGGCATAATGACATGTAAGTACTGTAAAGTGCTGATTCTTAATTTTCTTTGTTGATCACTCATTTGTAACATTATTCCTAGGGTTTGTACATCAATGACGAGAGGGAAGGGCCGGGCCTTTTTTCGTACCCCGATGGAACACATGACATTGGACTATGGCGAAAAGAACGACTTGTTAAACTCTGCAGCCCTATAGAGGGTGCCTTTACAATGGCTGAGCACACCGACTTTGAATACAACCCAGCAGAACACGTCTTGAACCTTAAGGTCACTGATCCCCGGAACCCAACTCTAAACAGTACCCTCAACGTCACTTCCAACGATTCAAATTCAAACGGACAAACAGAGGAGTCGTTACAAGCCATGATGGAGAAACTCTCAAGCGTTAATTTCCAGACGACCTTTGACATCTTTCAGTCGAGCACGGGAGAGAGTGTAGATTTGAAAACGCTGACGTATGACAGGGAAGAGTATGATGAGGCGTTCTTCGGTGACGATTGCAAGGAGTCGGAGAGTAACCTGACAGCTCTTAATAACACGCCTTCCTTGATTGAGATGCAACTGCATGCGCTGAAGCATAGGAACAGAGAGAATGTTGTCACGTTTCCAGTTGATGCTCTTATTCATGGTAAGTCAGTTTGTTCTTTAGGTTGTGTTTATGCGATCTCATAGGTTAGAACAAGCACGCTAAAAGGGGAAGACTGGACACTTCAGGGATTTTTTGGAACACTCAATTTCGCTCATGGGGAAGGGCGTCCACCAGCATTTGGCAAGTAAATCTTCGCACATTGGCACACGGCTGTGTATAAAGCATGTGAGGAAAATGACAAGGGGTTTGGGAGAGGGCAAAAGGGCGCTGCTTGGGGATAATTCCACCTCCCCTTTCACAGAAATCTCTAAGATATATTCATCTGTGATTTTATTAGGTTTACCCTGGTGTATTGCACCTGCAAACCTCAATAGTTCTTACTATGATTCAGTACTTACACCAGAATGGTGTCCGTACTCAGAGAAGAAGACGAAGAAGAATGGATTGCTAGACTTTCTCACAAAATCTCACTAGTGAATCCTTTATCTTGTTAGGGGACCGAGGTATCTTCACTAAGAAAATGAGTTGACGGTGATGATGATGGTGATGATGATGGTGATGATGATGATGATGATGATGATGATGATTATAATGATGACCAGTGAATCCTTTACCCTGTTAGGTGACCGAGGTATCTTCACGAAGAAGGGTCCTATCGAAGAGATGTCCGAGGAACTTATTGAAGCGGCAGCTAAAGGAGACTATGATACCGTCCATTCTCTACTATCTAAGGGCGCTGTCAATGTCAATGTGGCTGATAGGAATGGCCATGTCAGTCTCATTGGAGCTGCGGTAAGTTAACTTGATAAATTTTTTCACCATTAGTTAACTGGAGGGGGTCAATCTGATCTACCCCCCCCCCCCCCAGGGAAATCACAGTTGCAACTGTGAAATGAAAATTAAAACAAATATTCATTTGTAATATTCATTAATATGATTTTTTTTCTAGCAAAGCAACATGATATTCTATATTTCATGTAAAGTACATGTGTACAAATGAAACGTAATTCTAAATGGGATTCATGTATCCTTTAAGTGCTAAGTATAAGGTATTTGTATAGTGCACATATCCACATTGTTAGATGCTAAAGGCACTCCTATATTATTCTGGCTAAGCCAATCTACCAACTCCTGTGCTCACATCATTTTGAGGGATTACTTCTACATACGTGTATAACTTACTTTCAGGTTCATATGCACAGAGATGTTATCGACTGTCTCCTTGACAACGGGGCCGATGTCAACAAACTGAACGATGAAGGCCTCTCCGCTCTTGCCGCTTGCCACGTCCTCTTCTACCCGATCTCCTCCTTCAAGTACAACATCGCGGAACGCTACCTTCCCGTCCCTCCAGGCGAGGAGCGCATCCAGGTGAAGATCCACATGGAAAGTCCTGATGAATCTGGTGTCCAGGACAATGCCCCGAAAGCCGGGCAGAAGCCTCAAGAAGCAAGAGCGGAGTCAGGATCGGTGCATAACGGAGGCAAGGTAGATGGGAACAACGCAGATCGGGATTTCTTCGACATCGAGAGCCCCGAGAAAGAAGTCGGAGACGAACTGGAAGAGGGAGATGGATTCATCCCGGAGTGGGACCCTGACAAGGAGTCGGTGGAAGAGCGGCGCAGCCTCAAGAAAGCTGGCAGTCTTCTGAGTCAAAAGGTACGTGCTTGAATAGTCCGTAGAGCGTGCAGAATGTATGAGGTGTTATAGAGGTGTTTTGGCTCCGTGGATAAGTCTCCAGAACCTCAAGGTCCTGGGTTCAAATCCTACCATGGCCACTGTGTCCTACAGGCATTTATCTACACTTGCCAATCTCCACCCAGGTGTATTAAAACTGTTTGAAAATCAAAAATTCATCACAAAAGACTGCTCTTCAAACTTGATTAATTAACATTGCAAGTACTTGTGCGATACCATGCCTAAAATGAATGTTGCATAGTATTACTATTGTCATTACCGGGTATTCTAATACCAAACTTTGCTTTTTCTTCATAGCAGCTTGGTTCCCTCCATGGATCATCGTCAATCATCACCTCGGTCAATGACTTTGAGACGGACCAAAGTCTGAAAGGTTTTGGTGTGAAGGTAACAGAGGACATGATTGAGAGGACCGCTACCTCGATGAGTAAGAATCCTAGGATAGTCAGCCGAGGCATCTCAAGGGAGGAGGAGTATTTAGATGATGCAAGGAAGAGAGCTATTGATATAGCAGAGTGAGTAACCTTATACAGTCAAAATCCAATCCTAAAGTGTTCATCATACGCCATTGTACAACGCCTACTTAGCTTGTTGTACGCGAGCAAATGGGGGATTGAATGTCAAACATTCGTACCGTTGCACACACAATGTACCATCCAAAATGTACCGTTGCACTGCTTTAGGAGGTTACGTCACAATACAATTCAATTCATCGCGCTCAGTAAAAATTGAAGGTGAAATATGCGTATAGCCTGCTGGCTAAATGCGCAGTGCTGCCCGAGATCACGTGCGCTTGTGGGATTTTCGGGGATTTTGCTTTTCGCTTTCAATATTTTTGCTCCCTTTTCATTGATTACTGCAGGGAAAAACTCTTCCTTTTTAAAAATATTTTCTCTAAACTCCGAGGCGTTGTACAACTCAAATAGCGATATTCATATTCATGCAATGGTGCGAGATTTCGCATTCGGTGAAAGAAAGATACACTCTATTCACCTCACCTCATGCGAAATCTCGCAACATCGCACTCATGCCTATTCGCTATTTGTATAGAAAGCGTATACGTTCTCATGAAATTTGGCTCACACAAGGCCGATCAATTAAAATAATTAAGGCTTGCTTGAAATTATATTAATTTCATTACCCACATGCATTTCCTGGTGTAGCTAGTACAACAGGAAACAACATGTGGGGCCACACGATAGAAGAATGGGCATTTTTCTGTAATTTTTCTGATCTTCAGTTTCTCATTACTCTGTAATTATGCATTTTCCTGAAAAATTTGTTTGGAATGGAACATCATTTATTAATAAGTTTTCTAATATGCTTGTTCCACTTTATATATGTTTTTCATTTTGCCTCCGACGAAGATTCTGCTAGGATCGAAAGCTTAGGCCCCTTTTGACTTTCTAGTTTTATAATATTGTGCAAGTTTTGTTCATTTCTGTAGACATTTTATTTTCCATTGTTACCAGTACTAGAATTTATCTTTAAAAGGCTAACATGTTTTTTTTTAATGTATACATGATCCTAGATAAAGACATGATCTACAACCGCCTACTTAATCAAATCCCAAACACCTTTCCAAGGAAAAAAAAATGACATGGGGCTCGGGGTGATTTCGCTCGAGATGCTCAAAAGAGCCCTGTAAAATAAAAAAAGGATTGCCAAAGATCCCCATTCGCTGCAATGTTAAAGCTGAAATCCAATGTTGCAGATTTAGGTAGTCAGTTGTGCGAATTAGCCTTTTTAAAATAAAAGAAAAATTAATATTTTGCCCGCCCCTTTTTGTCCTAGACATTCCAAGATGGAGGCTACAATCCGATTGCTATTGAAGCGAGGTGCCGATCCCAATGCCTCCTCTGTCCCTATGCCCGTTCTCTTCTTTGCCATCAAGGCAGCGGATGTCGATGCAGTCTCTATTCTACTGCAAAAGAAGGCTTCTACAGAAGCTAGGCTTTCCCCTGAGGTATGTCTGTCTGTCTGTCTGGGGCTACATTGGCGGCGGAACAGAGGATTATCTTTTGTGTTTGGGGGGGACGCGAATTGTTGCGTCCCCCCCCCCCCCCAAACACAAAAGATAATCCTCTGCTCCGCCGCCAATGTGGGGCTACATGTAGGTAAACAAATGCAGTCTCAGCAAACACGGTTTTAATCAGACAGTCTTTAAAAGCAATGTTATTTGTCCCCATTTCATCTTAGATGTACTGTAGATCTGGGTTCTCTTTCATAAAGACTTGTTATAATAACAAATACAAAATTTCTATAACAAATTTACCATCAGCCAATCAAATGGAAGGATTTTGCTAGCTTTTAACTGTTATTGCAAATTTGTTATTGTAACAAGTTTTATAAAACGGGCCCCTGGTTTATTTATATAAACCTAATTCTGTGAAATCTAGACATCGAAGCTGAAAACTTTCACACAGAAGATCACTAACACCGATAAGCACATGTGAGGCAGTGTATTTTTGTTGCTTGGGGGAAAAACCTGACATACGGTTGATATGCCATGTTTGTTTTGATCAATTCTTAGCGATTACACGTTTTCTACCAGAATCATTCAGCAAATATTTTTATTCATAAATACTTATTTGTGTGGTCATTTGATCAGATTCTGTTCCAACCCATCACATAGCATTATAATGATTGGGTGGCAACCTTGTTTTTCCTCTGAACAGAAAGAAGGCCTTACACCTCTACACATAGCCAGTGCAATCCGAGGCATAGAAGGCGTTGAAATCACGAAGCTCCTACTCGGATCTGGAGCTAGACCCAACACAAGAGCTCTGGATAAAGATCTTCATGAATATCCTGTAAGTCAAACTCAAATTTTGAAAGGAGATTGCAATGCTGCCTATGACCTAGTGTTTCAGACAAAGTTAATGTTACAAGAGATTGGCTATAACACTATACTATATCCAATCAGATACTCATCTCTTTGACGTGGTATGGAGGCTTGATATTTATTATTTTAAATTGAAATCGGGGGGGGGGGGGGTTCCATAAAGATTTAAACGTGACGAAACCTGCATCATCGCATTGGTCAGATCATGATATGAGGAACAATCGCTTACTTGCGTTAGATACCACGTTTGGTATCTAAAGTAACTCTTAACTGTATGTGAAACACCCTCTTATGTTTGGTGGGTATATTGTTTGATAGATCATCTCCTCAAAAATGATAACCTGCAGTTAGAGATGGTGCTCTTGTCACCCCAGCATTACTAACTTACAGCAATATCCTTACAGTTGCAGACCTGCCAACCAGTACGTTTTAGCGGTATTTAGTACGTTTTTGCAACCAAAATACGGCAGTATGTTTTTTCTTTAAAAAATATGTTTTTTGTAAAAAACAAAAAATCATCTCTGTATGTCTCTATTTCATAAAACGTACACAAATATGGTTATTAGATCAATGTAATTTCAGGTAACTTGTTTTTTTTTCAATCATTTTGTAAAAACCAGGGTGAGATATACACAAGTTTCAATGGATTTTTTTTTTATCTGCAAGAGCAGTGCGCATTTTAGCTTGCATGCAGCTTGAGGCAGCTTGAGGATGATAATAATAGCTGGATTTATAAAGCGCTTTTTGCCAGAGGATACAAAGCACTGCTATTATTACCCCGGCTTTAGCTCGAGCTACCATCACCGGCGCTCAGTGCATACAAGGAATTACTCCTGCCGGGTACCCATTCACCTCACCTGGGTCGAGTGCAGCACAGTGCGGATAAATTTCTTGCTGAAGGAAAGCACGCCATGGCTATGATTCGAACCCATGACCCTCTGTTTCAAAGGCGAGAGTCAGAACCACTAGACCACGACGCACCCACATGATGCATTAGGCCTATTTTTCAGAAGAGCCATGGTGCAGTGGTTCCGACTCTCGCCTTGTAATCAGAGGGTCGTGTGGTTGAATCCCACCGCGGCCTAGCATCTTCGGCAAGGTGTCATTCAACACTTTGCCACTCTCCACCCAGATGCTAAATGGGTACCCAGTAGGATGAAAGTCATTGTAATATGACCAGTACTGTGTGCGCCTCACCGGCAACTGGCTGGAATACGCCCCAGGGAGTGGAGGATGTGCATACATTATGTGCGGGAATGACTGATTAAATCCAATGACTGGGATAATGATAAACCTTTAAGTGCTTTGATATGTACAGTGTATGTCTTATTATTTTACCTGTATTTATTATCATTTCAGGAAGATCTGTCCCCACTGGATCCTGATGTAAAGTTAAAGCCTGGTCTTGATGACAGTGTCTTTGCCTATCTCCTAGAGCTTGAGGAAGCCGGTGATCACCAGGGTGGTCGTACTCCTCTTCATATTGCCTGCGATAGGGATGACGATTATGAGGTAAATGATATCACTGTTCGCACAAAGCATCCATAGGGGCCCCAAAAAGAGAAAAAGTGAAAATAAAGGTTGGAAAAATATGTGAAGTAGATTGTGAGATATTTCTACATTTTTGCTAAATTCTATTCTTTTGTTGTCTCACTCTATTCCTATTTCATTTAATTGTACTATCAATGTATCAAGATTGAATTTAGTTAATTTATGGAGAAAACATTCAGAAATTTGTGAAAAGGAAGAAAGTTAATGTTTACATGAATGGATGATTGAATGAATGGATAAACAGAAGGACAGGCTGGATGAATTAATTGATAAATAGAAAGTAAATGAATCAAGTAATAAATAAATAAATTATATGAATGATTGATAATAAATTCTTGTTCTTAGAATTGCCAAGGTATAAATCTAGACTGTGTGCAGTTGAGAATCTATCTACTTTATTTTTTTCTCTCTCAGCTTGCTCGTCAAGTGGTTCATCTTCTGTTAGAGCATGGGGCCAATCCCAATGTGTTATGCAAAGGACAATCGCCTCTTTCGTTGGCTATCGCTAGTGGCAATGATCTGGTAAGACTTGATTTCTCAATTCTCTTATTAGTGGGTATAGGCCCTGTCACATTTTTACGCGCAAGCCTTGCGGGTGATTGCCTGTGAGCATGTTCAATACTTTTTTATGTGCAAATCAGGGCCCCAACTTACAAATAGTTGCGATTGATCCGATCAATCGCAACTATGGACGGCCAGCAACGTCAAGAAGTATTATGCATATTTGTTCAAAATATTTTTTAGCTATGATGTATATTCATGCATTAATTGTTTTCTTAAAAATTCACTGTGCTTCTCTTTGTTTACAAAGGACATTGTGCAAATTTCCTGTAGCAAAATTTGTGACGTTGGTGGATTTCCATAGAGTTATGATTGATTGGATCAATCGTAACTCTTTGTAAGACGGGCCCCTGATTTGCATGCGCTTCTGCGGTCAACTGTGTGTGAGATACTGTCAGTGCGGATAGCACATATAGTTACCCACGGGTCAAACGCCAGGCTTGCATGGAACGATGTGACAGGGACTTACATATCGCAGGGGAAAAATTACTGAGGAGCTGGAGGGCGATTTTGCCCCCGAAATGCTGAACAGAGTCCTCAAAAAATGCATTCATTGTAATGTTAAAGGGCCCAGCAACTGACAAATCATGGGGAAATTGAATAAATACGAAATTTGCAAAAGGCCAGTTGACTTGCATAATATAATCCGTCCGTCATGAGCGCCCGTCAGACTAATGCGATAAAAATTCGGACAGCACGAATTTGACCGAACTCGTGATGGTTATATACTTCGGATCATCGCAGTTCCAGTTTCCAACAATCCCAATTTCTAGACTCATAGCAGGTCTCTTGATTGTAAACCAAAATCGATAACCTCTGTGAAGTTACACATTTCAAAGTGAAGACATGCAGTTTACTTCTGGTTGGTTAGTCTACTAACTATTGCTCTCCTATAGACCTCCCAGACATGCTGGCGTCTATTACATAACACCCCCAGGCATGCAGCCGAGTGAAAGACTTGAATCCCTTCTTTTTTCTGAGATTAGCCTTGATTTCCCCATAAATTGTTAATGAAAGGTCACTTTAAACCTTATCCAATTTATTTAGGCAGTAGACTATAAAAAGTAGCCCCTGAAAATAATAGTAAAAAAAAGAAATTGCCTGTCATATGCCCATCACACAAATCTTAACCTGTGTACCACGTTGGAGGATTGGGTGGGTGGGTCTGTGTTGAGGGGGAAGGGGGAGGGGGTTACATGTTTTGCTCCTTCCCTTCCCCCGTTGCATTATTTTTGGTACACAAGTACACGATTTTTTATAAATATTAATTATAATATTGATCTAATTTGGCAGAAGTGTTATTAATCGAAAAAAAAGTCTTAATGTCAGAATGTAATATGCATGATAATAATGTTTCTGTTTTATATTGTGCTCAAAACATCAGAACTTTTTCCTCCAAGCATTTCATGTTATTTCCCCTGTCACTTGGTCGTGGCATGCCTGCACACAATATATTCACTGTCTCAACTAGGGGCGGATCCAGGGTTTTCCAAAAGAGGGGGGGGGGCACATTTTTCCGAGGAAAAATTTGACAAGCAAAAAAAAAAAACGTTTTTAACCCAAAATCAGAGCTTCCAAGTCTCCCGGATCCTGCGGGAGAATACTGGATTGCGATCCAATCCCCCGTTCTCCCGACCCCATGCCAAAATCTCCCGGATTATCAGGATTTTTAGCTGTTAAATTGTAAAATTCATACAAACGACTGTTTTACGAGTCTAGCATGTTCAACTCCTTAACACCCACGTGTTATCACATTTTCATTTTACCCAGTAACTTTTACCAGTTTTTGTATAATCGTACATTGATTTCTAATGCAAATGAAGATAATTTTACTGGTGAAGTAGTCTAACAAGCCATTTTATTTCCGGGTTCTACAATGTGTGTGATGAAAACACTTCAGCGGTACTCCATGCACATGGCCCCCGATGCGCCCCGGCGCGGCTCCAGCCGGCCGTGCTGCGCCAGGAAGCTACGAGAAGGGAAGTTCGTTCACGAGCACTGCGAGGCATTTTTCGTAAGCTTGTGTGCGCTTTATTCGAGCTGAAACTGTGGATCAACAATGGGATTAACAAGTGAATTACTTTTACACCCTGACTTTCAGTTTCAGGAATATTTTATTGACAATCCTGAAGAACCAGAACTTCAGAAGCAAAGTGGAGATTTTTCGCCTATTTTCACTTGGGTTGATCGGATTCGAACATTTTCTCTTTCGTGAGTGAGCTAGCCTGGCGCTGGCTGGCTGAGCTGTGCGAAGCACGCCACGTCCCGATTCATCCACACTACAATCGCATCGTCATTGACCATGGAGATCATGAAGATGGAGTCATCCAAGACCAAGACGACAAAATACTTTTCGAAGTTTAAAGATAATTTTCAAGCGGAATGGGACTGTGTGACAATTTTCACAGGAATCCCTCAGAGACTTTAAACAGTCCACATATAAAGCTCTTTTAGTATTTACCATGTTTACCACTACTGTACTGCAGCCCATTCCCCCTCTGGCCAATTAAAGGTATTTTCATGTTGAATGCGTTCTTTTATGAATTATTTAAAAAATCTACTGTATTGCCTGAAGTGTATATTTAGTCAATGACAATTCATGAATTCTCTCTAATGTGCATTTAATCTATCAGAATTTTTTTTGATGGTTTAGACAGCTGTCAGTTACTATCAAATGTTGTTTCTTAATGTGTTTTGCTACCCAAAGCTCCCATCCGTGGGACAACGTTCCGCCGCTCTCTCACAAAATCATACCTCCGCGAAATCTACTGGATTCTATCTTTCCAATGTCGGCAGCTCTGCAAAATTAAGGATATTTCGTCCCAGAAAAAATTTGACAAGCAAAAAAAAGGGGGGGGGGCACACTTCTGTTTCAACAGCATTTTTACATTACAAATTTTAATTTTGCTTCTCAAAAGGGGGGGGGGCACGGGCAGGCTGTGCCCCCCCCCCTGGATCCGCCAGTGGTCTCAACTCCCTGGTGGGCATTCCTACCAGAGTTGTAAGATTCCATAGCTAGGTGTGTAGGTTTTCACATCCTATTTTGACACCTGGGTGGAGAGTGGCGAAGTATGGATTGACCCCTTGCCAAAGGACACTAGGCCATGGTGGGATTCCAACACACGGCTCTCTCTGTACAATGCAAGAGTCAGTACTGCCTCGCCATGCTCCGCATGCACCACAGCGCTTCTGGACCAGCATTTTTTGAAAAGGGATATAAGAACTCAGTGATGTCTGTCTTTCTTTTTAGGCAATTGATGAGTTGCTAAGCTGTAAAGCCAATACCAGTCTACCACTGGGTCAGAGTATAGGAAGTGCTTTGTGTGTAGCGGCTAACACACAGTTTGAATATAGAAGAACCCCTCAGCAGAGAATAGCATTGGTATGTATGGAACACCCCTTTGTCATAATGGACTATTCCTGTAGGCAAGCACGATGGCATGCCATTGGGTGATTTTGATGTTGAAATTTGGATTGCTCCCCCTAGCTCCAAAACTTATTCAGAGTTTGTAAAACTGATCCAGATCACATTTACATCTCAAATACTAGTCAGTGACTTTTCGGGACCATCTTTATTTTACGTTTGGTGTTATAATCGTGTAAAAATTGACCTAACACCAAAAGGTCAACACCGTACTTGAAATCACCCATTGACATTGGGTTTATAAAGATTATTTATTGGAATGATTCTACACACTTTTGTTTCATGATAAACG
Source organism: Lytechinus pictus (assembly GCF_037042905.1). Classification (NCBI taxonomy): domain Eukaryota; kingdom Metazoa; phylum Echinodermata; class Echinoidea; order Temnopleuroida; family Toxopneustidae; genus Lytechinus; species Lytechinus pictus. The sequence continues at coordinate 8,512,605 of NC_087260.1, forward strand.
AAGGTAACTGGTATCATTTCATCTCCGTTTTCAGCATGCAAGGTAAACTAGATTGATGTGGGGTATCATGGATAGAATAGTTGATCCACTCTAAAGTGCGAGTCAGAAAAAAAACTTTACACTTCGAATTTCGTTGAAAAACAAGATCCATTGAATTTTACCATATTTACTGCAGCTCTTGTACCATTCTGACTTCAATGGCATCTGGGTCCCGTAACACAAAGGTTAGTGATTGATCGTACGCTTGCTTTTCACGATTGATTGTACATTGTAGTCAATGGAATCAATCGTAGAATAATGTTCTACGATCATTGCCAAGTTTTGTGTTACAGGCCCCGGGATTCACTCATTGCATTCGTGCCTTTGGTGCAAATCAAATTGTACATCACTCCATAAAATACCTCCAATTTTTTTTCAAGCGTTAACATACACCATGTAAAAGTGGTATCAAATCATTCTGGAGAAGATACTGATGGGGGGAGAGGTGTCAAAACTTGGTCTGAAAAAGCCAAGTTACTATAGTGATTATGTTTGTTGGTATTATATTTCAGATTGACAAACTAGTCAAGGCTGGAGCAAATATCTTAGCTCCCATTGCTGTAGGACCTAAACGTCAGATGGGTACGGCTGTAGACTATGCATACTGGATGTTCAATCAGGTTAGTATGTAGTAGATTTAACACTCTAATTCTCTAAGATGTAACACTTATATGTATCTACCTCAACAAGATTTAACACTTATCTCTATAGGATTTAACACTTATCTCTATAGGATTTAGCACTTATCTCTATAGGATTTAACACTTATCTCTATAGGATTTAACACTTATCTCTATAGGATTTAACACTTATCTCTATAGGATTTAACACTTATCTCTATAGGATTTAACACTTATCTCAGCAGGATTTTGCACTTATCTCTATAGGATTTAACACTTATCTCTATAGGATTTAACACTTATCTCAGTAGGATTTTGCACTTATCTAGTGGATGTAACACGTATCTGTATAAGATTTATCACTTTTCTCGATGGAATTTGTCACTTATCTCTATGTTAGTTTTGCTCGATTTTGTGAACACTTTATTTTCTATTACCAGTCCCAGGGTTTGTTTTTAAAATGGCTTTCCATACGCTCAACAACATATGCTGGAAAAGGCACCCTGGTCGATGTTTCATTAAGCTGTTCATAAGTTATAAGCAACTTTGCGAACGACTGGTGATCCTTTTCTGCAGTAAATGATATACACCTAATTTTCATTGATGTTGATTTAGCTCTTAAGAAAGGATCACCAGTTATTCTTAGAGTCACTTGTAACTTAAGGAACAGTTTTATGAAACACCTACAGAGGGTCTGTTGCATAGAACTTTTGCCATAAAAAAAAACTGTGGCAAATAAACAAAAACTCTGGTATACCACCAAAATATGCCATTTACAATAACACATTGGAAAACTCTGGCTAAAAAGTTGCCGGAGTTTTTTTCTAAACAACAGGCACAAGGTATGACATTTCCTGTAACACAGTGGGTGCGTCGTGGTCTAGTGGTTCTGACTCTTCGCCTTTCAAACAGGGTCGTGGGTTTGAATCCTAGCCATGGCGTGTTTTCCTTCAGCAAGAAATATACCCACACTGCTGCACTAGACCCAGGTGAGGTAAATGGTTACCTGCAGGAAGTAATTCCTCAAAAAGCTGTGTGCACCAGAATTGGTAGACTAGCTTAGCCAGGGTAATATATATAGGAGCGCCTTGAGCACCTAGCAAAGTGGATACGTGCGCTATACAAATCCTATATTATTATTATTGAGATGTTATTTCATTGCTATTTTGCCATTTTAGGATCGACGGATTGCCCACATGCCCTACCACGCCTTGACCCATGCAGAGCGTGACACCTACAACGCTCGCAGGAAGCTGCTAAGTCACCTGGGTGAGATCCTACGAGAGGCCGCCGTGAAACGAGAGAAGGAACGCCTAGAACAGGAGGAATGCAATGGCATGAGAAGTGAGCTGAATTCTCTTTCAAGTTCAAGCGTTTATTTCTCGTGTGTCAAAAGATCAGTTAAAAGATACAATTTAACAATATTATCCACAAGGATTGAGTTACTTGATACTTGATGGAGTCATCCCTCTGGCAGCTCATACAGGAAGCTATACTGGGATGATGAATAAAGTTGAATTTGCATTAAGTATTTAGTATACATATACAAAATTGATAGCTTGATTACACATGATATAGAAAACATGAGAAGTGAGACACTAATAAAGAAGCAGAGCCTGCAATAAAATTTAGGGCCTCTATCTAATTATATTTATAGTTGGCAATGTTGCTTATTTCTGATATTGTATGAATTTAAGTTTTGAAATTTAACATGCATCTAAAAGCTTATTATAAATTTCATTACGTATAAAGAAGGACAAGACTACTTTGCATTTCAACGATTTTATAAATGATAATGATATAGGGTATTTATTTAGTGCACATTTTTCCATCTTGTTGGTGCTAAAGATGCTTCTATGTTTGATACCCTGGCTAAACTAGGCTACCGATTCCGGCGATCTCAGCTTTTTTCTTCATTTTAGGAATTACTTCCTCCCTGTACCCATTTACCTCACAATGGGTTGAGTGCAGAACAATGGAGATCAATTTTATGCTTTACACATTGCACTTTATACATTACTAAACACTTATGATACACAAAACAACGTAGTAGAATAAATGACAATACCAGGTAAAAGAAGAAAGATAACTCTCTGTATAATGAAACTCAAGCCTACCTATAATTATTTCAATTCAATTTCAATTCAATCTTTAATTCGCAAATAGGATAAAACTACAAAGAAACATCAAATAATGTGATTAGATAATAAAATAAATTGCGTGGCTTTCCATGAAGGTTATAAGAAACCTGTAAGGCTGGATCGCCAAAACATAGTAAAAACACAACAATGTTAATTAAAGAAAAACAGAATGTCATATTATCATAGTAAATACAATGTAGGAACAGGGAGAAAAAAAACTTAGAATACAAAAAGACACGAATTGAAAGGGGGGGGGGGTTAAAAACGGTACAAGTAATTATTTGAAAAGGTGATGAGGCCATCCATGAACAAAAAATCCAATGCATACTAACCCCCCCCCTCCCTCCCCCAAAAAAATCTTTGTTAATCACTCAATCACGCAATTTCTTCCAGAATCCTTCAGCTCATATTTTTTTTTATTCATACATGAAGACGCCTGGGTGGTAATTTGATTGGATTCTGCGCAAACTCGTTTTTTAATCATCACCACAACTGGCATTTTTCTTGAAACTTATCCTATAGGTGTAAGCCCAATTCATGACTTCTTTTACACTTGTGCTGAAATAAAAATTATGACACTGAAGATCACTAACACAGATAAACACATGTGGGACAGTGTTTTATTAATCGTTTCTTATTCTTAATCACATTTTTATACGCCCGTCCTAGACGGTATCACGCTCGGTGTCCGTCCGTTAACTTTTCCTTGTAAACGCGATAACTTCAGTTTGACTTAACCTAGGCTCATATAATTTTGTGTGTATGATACTAGCATGGATCCCAGGAAGCCTACCGTAAGTAACGGTGTATTAACCGCACCTTTTTCTCGGCGGGATATAAGCAAAAGTCGGGGGTGCGGTTTATACACGGTGACGGGTCTGAGCCCGCCCGCGTAGCCCCTCCCGAACATGTAAGAAGTCTGCCAGTTCACAACACATCGAGTGGCCGGCCGTAGCCGCCCAGTGCAATGTCGTTTAGAGGGGTATGAGCCGCGGGTAATGGGTAGCGATTATTATGATCTTATGATCAAATACTGTCGTAACAAATGCACCCACCTTCATGACACTAATTTCGACTTTATTCTCGATTCAAAGCAGCGAAGTTCCCTGGCTAAGTTCATAGAGACGCCAAGCATTCTCGGTAATAATTTGTCACAGCTGAGCGAGAGCCAAGAGCTAGCTTGCGTTGTATTTTGGTTTTAGTGCGACTTAAGCTGGCGCTATTCATTTAATTTAACCCCTCAAAGTCCCGTTTCGCGCCAGCTTATTTTTTTCTTTCCCGTTTGCTTTTCATAAGATACCATGTACACCGTGCACCACGCACGATAGAGACGGCACAAAGCCGTCAAACAACTGGAAAAAATACAAATTTCTTTGTTTCTTGAACCTTCCTGTAATCCCGTATCCAAAATTCATGCTAAGACATCGAATGCTAGACAAATTCTGAAAGTGATTGTGAGGTTGTGATGCAAGAAATGTGAAAGACACAGATCACAATTTGATAAGATGTACTGGTAGTGGTACCGTATCGAAGTTTGAAATGTACATGTACAAGAAAGGCAGTGCTGTGTGTGTACACTGTGACTGTGAGGTGAGTGAGTGTGTAAATTGCCAATATTGGCGGGACCTTTCTTTCTTGCTAACATTTGTAGATGAATTGATCAAGAACAGCAGATTTCTGCATACTGGTAATCTCTTTGAATACTTTGAAATCTTTAACTTAGTTTTTTTTTTTTTTTTTTTTTTTTTTTTTTTTTTAGTCCAAAGTTGGGGGTGCGGTTTATACACGGGTGCGGTTAATACACCGTTACTTACGGTATCTCTTTTGAGGTCAAAAGGTCAAGGTCACACTGACATGTTTTCATCTTACCCTTCTGCAGTCCTTGTAAACGCGATAACTTCAGTTTACCTTAACCTAGGCTCATATAGTTTATTTTGTATGATACTAGCATGGATCCCAGGAAGCCTTTTGATTTTGAGGTCAAAAGGTCAAGATCACAGTGACATGTTTTCATCTTACCCTTCTAAAGTCCTTGTTAATGAGATAACTTTAGTTAAACTTAACCTAGGCTCATATAATTTGGTGTACTAGCATAGTTCCCAGCGATTCTATTGATTTTGAGGTCAGAAGGCCAAAGGTGAAGTCGCCACCTTACACATTTCTTGCTTGACCAATAACTCCATTTTCTGTGTTACAGGCGGGCGTATTATGTGCTCGCCTTAGCGACACTCTTGTTCTTTTATCTTATCCTATAGGTGTAAGCCCAAGTCATGGCTTCTTTTACATTTGTGCTGAAAAAATTATGACACTGAAGATCACTAACACAGATAAACACATGTGGGACAGTGTGTTATTAATCGTGTCATATTCCTAATCGTCACAATTAACAACCGGTATTTTTCTTAAATCTTATCCTATAGGCGTAAGCCCAAGTCATGGCTTCCTGTACACCGGTGCCGGAGCCATGGCTTCGGACGGTAGCGTGGGCAGAAGCAAGAGCCCCTCCAGGATCTCCTCTAAGGGGGGCGAGGGAGGGGGACCCGACGGGAACAAACAGGTGGCCTTTCAGGCGACCACCAAGGATAGCAGTGGTATGGTACAGCCTCTAGTGGATCGGGATGAAGAGATGACTGTCAGGTATAAAAAGATTTTGTCGAGGAGGGTTCAGACTCCTCTGGGTCCTGTCTTACAAAGCGTTGCATTTGATCCGATCAACCTCGAACATATGGAAGTCCATCGATGACATCATTTTTTCATCAGGAAATTTGCACAATGTCCTTTGTAAACAAAGAAGAGCACACTAAATTTACAACCAAAAAATGAATGCATGAATGCACATCATATCTGGGTCCCGTAACACAAAGGTTAGCGATTAATCGTATGCTTGATTTTCATGATTGATTGTGTATTGTAATCAATGGAATCAATCGTAGAAAAGTGTTTCTATGATCATTCCTAAGCTTTGTATTACGGGCCCCTGGAAAATATTTCGAACAAATATGAATTTCAGATGTTGACGTTGCTGGCTTCAAAGTCGTGGTTGATCGTATTTAATCGCAACTCTTTGCAAGTTGGGTCTCTTTCATTAAGCTATTCATGAGTCATGTACAACTAGGGGAGCGTTCCGTCAGCATTTCTGTCCGACAATTTGTCAGATCTGACAACTTTCCTTGATTTTGATTGGCTAAGTATCTATCTTCCTATGTTACTTGTCAGATAAAACAGGGCCCGTCTTACAAATCCAATCAATCGTAACTCTATGGAAATCTATCAGTGTCATAATTTTTTCTCCAGGAAATTTGCAAAATGTCCTTTGTAAACAAAGGAGACCACACCAAATTATCAAGAAATCAATTTATGGATATACATTCATATCTATAATTTTTTTTGAACAAACGTGCATTTAAAATGTTGACTTTGCTGGCTTTCCATAGTTGTGATTGATTAGATCAATTACAACTCTTTGTAAGACGGGCCTCAGGACTTGCTGGATAAAACGTCCGACAAGTCCTTTCATGAAACGTTCCCCCAGGGGTGTGACATTTCAGTGGCCCGTTTCATAAAACTTGTTATACTAACAAATTTACAATAACAGTTAAAAGCTACTGAAATCCTTCCATCTGATTGGCTGATAGTAAATTTGTTATTAGAAACTGTTCTTTCATTATTATAACAAGTCTTTACGAAACGGGACCCTGCGTTTTAGCTGATTTCACTAATTTCTGTCTTTCATTTTCAGCCCATTTCAGCTTTTCTTGTACTTCGGTGGTTGTAATTGATGCCCTTTAATTCATATGCTCTTTCTTGTGTTAAATGTGAACTAAAATCTTAAAAGCAATGCATTCGGTGGTTGTAATTGATGCCCTTTAATTTATATGCTCTTTCTTGTGTTAAATGTGAACTAAAATCTTAAAAGCAATGCCTTGAACCTTAAGCAAGAATGCAATGTCTTATATACCAATTTTTTGCCAAATTTCGATGCAAGATGAAGTCAAGTGCGGTGATTATGTTGTGATGTTCAAATTATTCTCTTGTTGTCTCTTTTCATTGCAATATTCATAATGTTACTGGTATACATATGCCTTTTGCCTTATGAGAGCAAAGCATGTCATACCGACATTTGCAGTTTTTTTCTGAGGAAGTGTTGAATTAATTTGGAAATTGAAAATGCTTTAACATGATTCATTATATTTGTTTGTTTATTTACTTCGTGAACGAAATGCTTTAATTCTGTTTGGTGTTTAGATTTTACATATACATGTGTATATCCTATATCTATCGCATAAAAACAAGAAAATGCTCAAAGCAATTATAAAGGAGCATATTTATGAAAAAATTTCACTGAATCAACAGTTAATTGTCAAAAAATTCTATCTGTAAATTATCTGTCATGTACGATTGTATTCTCCTTTCTTAATTTTCTTTTCCTCTCTTTCTTCTCCTTCTTGATACCCATTTATATAAAGAAGAGCGGTTGTAACTTGAATAATTGTTGATAGTGCAGGAAACTTAACATCTCTCTTGGTTTTTTCTGCATTTTAATTGACCTTTGCCCCTTTTTGCATGCATTTACCCATAATCCTTTGGGTGTTGGTGTACAGTGGTGGTGGGAAGGTATTAATGACGGTGGATTTGTCGCAAGGTGGAGACCAGTCCAGGACCCAGCGACTTGTCAAGCAGGCCACCAGGTCTCACATCAGGTTGGCCCTGGAGTCTATATTACTAACACGTGTGACATACATTAGACCTGGTCCAGGAGATAATCTTAGTCTATATTACTAACACTTGTGACGTACATTAGACCTGGTCCAGGAGATCATCTTAGTCTATATTACTAACACTTGTGACTTACATTAGACCTGGTCCAGGAGATAATCTTAGTCTATATATTACTAACACTTGTGACGTACATTAGACCTGGTCCAGGAGATCTTAGTCTTCATTACTAACACTTGTGACATACATTAGACCTGGCCCTGGAGATAATCTTAGTCTATATTACTAACACTTGTGACGTACATTAGACCTGGTCCAGGAGATAATCTTGGTCTATATTACTAACACTTGTGACGTACATTAGACCTGGTCCAGGAGATAATCTTAGTCTATATTACTAACACTTGTGACGTACATTAGACCTGGTCCAGGAGATAATCTTAGTCTATATTACTAACACTTGTGACGTACATTAGACCTGGTCCAGGACATAATCTTAGTCTATATTACTAACACTTGTGATATACATACATTAGACCTGGCCCAGGAGAAACATCTTTGTCCATCTGTGACCAGTCGCCCACAAATCAAATGAATTAATTGCCCAAAATATTATTCAGCTTGAAAAAAAAACATATTCTAAGCTTTAAAGTGGATATATAACTTGTCAATATTGATCAACAATAACCCTTACAAGTATCCGATTGCATGCAGAAGAAATACAGCAAGAGCTTTAAAAAAATAAGGAAAAAAAAAATCAAAGTTTGAAGTTTGGTGTTCACTCAAGCAATAGCATGGATTACTGTGCAATAATGATGAAACTTGCAAGTAATCGAAAAAAAAAATTCAAAGAAGCTCTTCTGCCTTGTCTTTCATTCAGCTTTACAATTTCAAATTTTGACAGTATGAAGCTAAAGAATTACTCTTTCAGATAAGCTAATTTTTTAATGTTTTGCTTTTTGAAGACCACATGATTAATTTGGCTTTTTACCAAGTTGAAGTATGATTGCTGTTGACTAATGACAGACTATTTATCTTAGACCCTATTCTCCTCTACTAGTTTCTTGGACTGGTTCCCTTAAACCAGTTTAGGAAACCAGGGGGTGTTACATGAAAGTTGTCAGCACTGACTAAATTGTCGGAGCTGACTATTGCAGTGAAATCCATGCTTTTGATTGGCTGAGAAGCTCTGGCCTCTGACTGTTACTATGGTAATTGCCAGAGAAAGACATCTTGTCAGTGCTGACAACTTTCATGAAACGGTCCCCAGTTTACAATATTGCTTTGCTAAAGTGTTCTCATCACCATCTCCTGAAATGGTTCCCAGAAAAACTTGACGTAAAGTAGTCTTGTTGCTATGGGAACACACTCGGTGTGGTCACATGTTTCGCATGAAATTTGAAACCGCAGCGTAGGCAGTCTCCACACAGTGGATACTGAATAGTGTACTCAACATGCATGCATAATTACACTTCCGTGCAAAGATCGCTTCCCCGAAGAACAGTTGTATCCTCACCTTCATTTTAACTAGTTTAATGGAGCAAAGCAGTCTTCCAAACTAGTTTGGGAGATTTCTTGAGATCGCTTCCAAGACGGCTTCGATTATTCCCATTGGACGATAAACTGGTCTCCACTAAACTGATTTCCACTAAACTAGTTTAAGAAAGTATATGAGAATGGGGTCTTAATGACCTCTGAGAAACCCTGACATGACTTCTCTTTTTTTGTGTGTGTGACGTGCTGCACTTTTATAGATATACACTCTCTTGCACTTTTTGTAGGTATTGTCTCATGTATGATGTAGTTCCAGCTGTTTGTTAACCCAAGTGTGTGCTTGAAATGTTTATGTTTACATGTATTTCATTTAACTATAGTTATGCTTTTGCAACTTAATCTCTTACAGAATTTTCTGACATTTACTATTTTTTAAACACCTTTTTAACTTGAGATATTATTAACGTACCCTCCATTGTCATGTTTATCTGTACGTTTTTGTTTGTTTGTTTGCTTTTATTACTGCGTTGAAAATAATACCACTTATCAAATATGTGACCAGGCACCTCAAAACCAGCAACAGGTCACCCAAAAATTAATTTTGAGATTTTCTGTGAGCTGGAAAAGCACATCCCAAGCTTTAAAGGGGAATCTAGCCTTGGCCATAAAATGTTGTGTTGGGAAGGAGAAAAATAAATTAAACAGAATGGTGAAAGTTTGAAAGAAATCGGTCAAGCAATAAGAAAGTTATAGCTGCTTTAAAATTGAGATCACTAATACTATGTAGATTTCAAATTGGCAACTGGGTAAGTAAATTATGACAAGGGGCAAGGACAACTTTCCCATAGGCCATGTACTTTATTATCAGGGATTTGTGGTTTTCTCCTAAGTACCCATTCCCCTGGGGCAGTAATCTAAATATAACCCAGGTAGTATATTATTTTATGTCCTCATGAAAGAAAAATATAATTTGAAATAAAACTTTTGGGGAAAATGACATTTTAGCCATAATATGTATTGGAGTACATGGAAGAGTAGTCCTTGCCTTACATCACTATGCCATCCCATATGCGGCCAATTTGAAGTCTCCATGGGTATAGTGATTACCAATATTTACAACTTTTAAAAATTTATAACTTTCTTGTTGTTTGTCCAATATCGTTCAAACTTTCACCTATCAACTCGTCTGATTTTTCTTTTCCTTATAAAAACAAGTTTTTATTTGGGTTGGATTCCCCTTTAAGATGACATAACTTGAAATATAAATCAAGTCAGTGAACGATTGTACATTCATACAGTTTATTTCTGTGTTATGTACATAATGTTTAATTTCACATCAATTTATTAATTTGTGTTTGTACAATATTCCTTGCACAAAGACTATTTTATTAACAGATTTTGGCGCAAATATTCACTGCTGAATGATATGCGCCGTATAAACTAAAACAGCAACAATATATTTTGTGAATTAACTAACCTTTCATGAATTTGAATGATAGGTTTAAAAATCATTGTGTTTTTAATAGCTGTGTGCACTCTGAACGCCTAGCTTAGCCGGGTAATAAAGGAGCACCTTGAGCACCTAACAAGGTGGATATGTGCGCAATATAAATACCCTATATTATTATTATTAATATAATCATGGTATTTTGTCATCCGGTTGCTGTGCCATTAACCTGTTATGAATGAATGAGTCTATGACTTGATATTCTCTCCGCAACCAAAATTACTCAATTTCGGTAGCTTATAACAGTGCAAAATTTATAACATGTTTGCTCCCAATAACATTTCATTTTTTCATGGGTTGATAATGTCAATCTTACTCCCATACCTTTCATAACATGTGCAGTGTGATTTTACCCCGTTTCACAAGAACCAGTAGAGTTACTCATTTTTTTTTTAAGGATTGAATGAATTTGCTGATCACTCCTCAAATTGTCAATATTTATGTAGAATCTACCCCTACCCTATTTCGTAGTTAAAAAGAAAAATTCAAATAATGATATCACACAAGTAATCGTGACCAGAAATTACAAATTTTCATAAAAATTGCCAAATTTAATTTCCTGATAGGGGTTTAATTAATTTCATCGTGTTTTCAAATTAGGGAGTGAATGATGAGCTTCACCTTCAATGTTTTTATTCAGGAACAACACAATGAATTGCACTGAAAATTATTATTTTTGTCTTTCTCTATCACATCCCACATACACGTACATACGATTGCTTGCAATCAGGATAAATTCAAGAACGCTGATCTATGACATGTATATAATATATGCAAAAGGGCGGGGTCGGAGAATAGATTGAAAGTATGGTGTTGAGCTGAAAGTATGGGGGCAGGGGAGCTGGTGCAAGCAATCACAATAATTAAGATGGTTGATTTTACATTTGGATTCCTGTACATGCTCAATGAAAAAGTGCCCCACCCATGCCCCCAGGGGGGGGGGGGGCAGTCAAATGTATTGCTGTATACATGCATGACCAAATTATTTCCAAACACCCCCTTAATGAGTTTTTTCTCTGTGTGCAAAATAACCTTAAAAAGTTTTTTGCGGGCTTTATTTACACAATTTCGCCCCTTAAGGAGGTGTCACCAGAATATGACCTCGGGGAAAAAACATACCCTAAATATGTTGACCCCATGATTAACCATTGACCAGTCTTTGATAACCACCCTTTTTCTTGAAAACCAGATACCCTTAACGAGTGCATCGCAGCCCGCGGCCAAAACTGATAAACACTCCTTTAAACACATTTTTTGGCACATGCATGTGTACAGCAATATATTTGACTGCCCCGGCCCACCCCTCTCCACCCACACGTTTCTGTGGCCCCTGAATGAAGTGAACAAAATATTTGGCATACTCATAGATAGATTGAGTTAACCTGTAGAGATAAATGTTCATGCTACTGTATTGAATGTATTGGTATGATCATTGCTTTGCAGGAAACCACTGTTCCGTTACTGCTACGAATGTGGACGGTCGATAGGCGTACGTCTGTCTGCGTGTACGCGATGCAAGGAGGTCTACTACTGCAGCAAGGCGTGTAAGATCAAAGCCTGGAATGCTAGACACAAAGAAGAGTGCCTGAGAATAGGAGGTAAGAGTTCAAACTGGTGTGAAGTTTTCATGAAGCTAGAAAAATAATGAAAATTTTGGTGAAAAATTTGTGCTAAATCCATTAAAAATTAATAGAATTTGTATATTTTTCCAAAATTTTGGTTTTGTGACATCACATGTCAGCAGCTTATTAATTAGATTAATGATTATAAATTGTATTCATGAAATATTTTTATCTTTGAGTGGAAATAATTGATTTGACATGAATATGATAAAATGCAATTTTCTCACAAAATCAAGAGTGATTTATTATATTTAGCAAAATGAATATAAGGTGAGATTGCTTTCGTGTTTGTCAGAAATTTTTCCTTTGATATGGAACTGAATTAGAGAGTAAAAGATTGACCTGTTAAGGTACCCGTAATACTTCCGAAAGCGATGGCTATTTCAAATGAATTGCTTTATTCCAGAGAGCTCTACCAGGGTTCCCAGCCAATCAGGGAAAATCATTTTACTTTTTTTCCAGTCAGGGAAAAATCAGGGAATTTGATAAAATATACCTCAAATCAGGGGGAAATGCCTCAAATGAGGGAAAAATCAGGGAATTTTGATCGGCCCAAAAGTCACTCAGACTCTTTTATATTTTGTTGCATATCAAAACAACATCCATTGAATGACTGGTTATGGTGGTACTAATTAGTTTTATATTGTTTTTATACTGAAAATACATGTAATTCACTGCAACAACTCATGCGAAACTGGGAAAGGGCTTAAATAATTATCAGGGAATTTTTAAACTTCATCAGGGAAAAAATCAGGGAATTTGTTTTCTTGAAAAGCTGGGAACCCTGTCTATACTGTTTTGCTTGAATTGTTCTTTGCAGGTCGCAGTCGGAGTCCAAGCCCAACGAGCCATACTGGTGTACCCGGCTCGCACAACTCCACCAACAATTCCAATCAGTCACTCACACAAGGCCAGGCACAATCTAATGCTAAAGGACTAGGGGGAGGTGGAGGATCCATTGCTAAAGGTCAAAATAAAGGTCATGGGCCAAATGTGAAAGGTCAGACAGGGTCAAATACAAGGGGTCAGGAGGGGTCGAATGCCAGAGGTCAGCCGGGTAAGACGGGAGGTGTGGACACCAAAGGGAAGGTTGCGGGTAAGGGGCCAGCTGGGGTGGCTGGAACGAGAGGTCAAGTCGCTGATAAAGGGCCAAAGGGCAAAGGTCAAGTAGGGGGTGGAGATAATCGGATGGTGGGTCAGACCAATGGTCAGTTTGGTGGAGGGAGTGTTGGAAGGGAAGCGGTCGACCATGCCATGAAGTCGGAATGTACAGAGAACTATAGCTATAATTGAGTGCGCCATATTGGTTTATATGTCTCGTCTCTCTAGCCATGGACCTACAAAGGAATGGGACATTCTTCTGTTATTTGATGACTTCATTGAACATGTGACTGTCATTGTCGTCTGAATAACATTTTCTTCATGTATGTCTGCTATGATTCTGTGACGTTCACCATCAATTAGGCCATGGGTTGAAAGAAACACTCCATGGTTCCATCCATCCATTAAAGTGGCATGTCAGAATCTGACGTTGCCCATCAAAACGTGCTCTCCTCGTGCTCCCTTTCCTTTTATAGCACCAGTAAGGGCCACTGTCCCTAAAGCTTTCTTACGAAGAATGTGGCCCAAACTGCATATCTGTCGAGTTGCTGTAGTATGTAGTAGGATTTGGCCTTTTCAAGGAAATTTATATTGCTATTATTTGCGAACATGATCAGTCCATGGTTAAACATTAATATTGCGTGAAAGTGTATCTGCAGAAGGTAAGACCGTACTCACTTATAAATCCTTGATAATCTAGGTGCAATTTTTTTTTTTTTAGTTTCCTTTTCAACATAATTGTATGCACTGACAGGATGTAGTGCCCACAGCATAGATATTTGCAAACCTGACCTACACAAATTAGTTATGCAATCCCTTGAAATAGGTAATTATTCAGGAAAGTAAAAAATAACACAGGTGCAATGTCACTGTGTCCAATGAGATCATCCCTTTGAAATGGCTTAGTGGCGTTTGGAGATAAGAGAGATCTCCTCACCCCACGAAACGATCCTCATTTGCATTATTTCTTCATTTTTCAATGTGCTTGATGTGTGCAAAATAATTCAGGGGTTAATAAAGGGGGACTTCCCTCCGAAGATGTTAACTGCACAATGGGGGCTCCTCTATTGTCCTCCTGTGCTGTAAACTAATATTGATGCACTGCATCTGATGAAACATTTGATTTTATCTTATGAACTTTTGTATCAATTACAATGGCTGTTCGCTCTTAATTGGAAAGCCTTAATGTTTTATAGAGACAGTCAGGGGTCCATTCGTTTTAATCATTCGTGCTTTATGATTTTTTTTACGATATAAAATTTGACAAATAATTTATCATTCTAGTAGTAGGTATATGATTCAAGACTACATGATCAGAACATTGCATTATGGGTAAGGAGACTGGTGCGATTTGAGCAATTCAGGACTGCAGCTGTAGCATGTCGCATTTAAAGGTCTCTCGAACAGTGATATGATATGATCAAGATGAGATTAGTGATATTGATATAAACAACAGTGTTGGTCTGCATGTAAATGTAGGCATCGAATTCTATCAAAGGTAGACTTGCATAGCCGGGGTAATATAGGAGCATTTTTAGCACCTAACAAAATGGGTATGTGCGCTATATAAATCCTATATTATTATTATCATTAAAGGCCTTTTTTTCCCAAGAAAAAAAAATTCAATATGGCGGTGCTGTTCAAAGTGACTTTGGTGTATTGCCTTTAATGGATTATCAAACGGTATTTAATCATGAATAATTATTTATCCAATAACAATCATATTATATATATGATTTTCATTCCTATGCCAAATGATTTCTGTAATTTGCATATATTTGTAACATTCCATCCATTGTATATTCTTTAGGAAATATTGTACATGTATGTATTCATATGATGTATGTGTATTGAGTGATGTATAATTTATTACACTATTGTTGGTGTGTGTTTATATGTACATAGTACATGTAGATACAAATTATTATAAATTGCATGATTATCATCAATGTTATTGATGATAACCGTCGTGGTTATGACTCTTGTCTTTCAATCTGAGGGACTTGGGTTCGATCCCTAGCCATGGCATGTTTTCCTTTAGCAATAAATTCACCCACATTGAGCTGCACTCAGCCCAGGTGAGGTGAATGGGTACCCAGAAGGAAGAAATTCCTTGAATGCTTGAGCGCCTATGGGTAGCCAAGCTAAAGCCGGGGTAATAATGATAGCAGGGCCCACTGGGAGAACAGATTTCGGAACTGAAGTGGCTACCCTGGGTAAATATACCATTAATAATATTATTATTAGTATCATCATAATTAATGTTCAACTTGATTGACCATTGAGTATGGGTGTACTGATGAAGTGTCTTATTACACAGTTGGACACGAATAGCTCATAGGGGGATCCAACCCAAATAATTATTTTAGAGAGGAAAAAGAAAAATAAAAGAAGTTGATAGGTGAAAGTTTGAACAATATCGGGCAAACTGTAAAAAGTTACAGACTTATAAAAGTTGTAAAAATTTGTAATCACTATACTTATGGAGACTCCAAATTGGCCACATTAGGCAAGGACTACTCTTCCATCTAGTCATATACAGAAATAAGTTAAATGCCATTTTTTTCAAAAGTGACATTTCAAATTATGTACATCTTTCAGGAGGGCATAAAACAAAAGTATGTTTTGATTATCCCCAGGGGAATAGATAGTTAGGGAAAAAAAACAATTCCCTGATAATTAAGTACTTGGCCTATATGGGAAAGTTGTTTCTACCACTATAATTTACTTACATGTACCCAGTTGCCAATTCACAATTTACATATTCTTAGGGATCTCAATTATGAAACAGCCATAACTTGATTACTGTTTGTTTGATTTCTTTCAAATTTTCACCATTCTGCTTAACCTATCTCATCCAAGATTTTATGGCCAAGGTTGGATTCCCCTTTAATCCTTCGAATGGTCTCGAGAGTTGACTTTTATTCCTTTATTTCAAAAAAATGTTGACTAAACTGAGTCAAACGGCAACGACAAATACAAAAAAATATATATGATGATTGTCTTTATATAATCTATTCCTACACTTTAAAAACTCAGGTGTTGATTTAACACCAGCCCAGAATCTATATATGTTCACACCAGAGAAGTATTGAAACAACACCAGTATACTAATTGATGTTGTATAAGCACCTATCTGGTGTTAGACCAAAACCAAACTGGTGTTGTTTAACACTTCTCTGGTGTGGACATATATAGATTCCGGGCTGGTGTTAAATCAACACCAGTGTATTTGCAGTGTATATTTTCTCTATTCTGAATCAGTGTCACCTCTGTATGTTATTTCCTGACATTGTTTTGATAGTTTATTTGTTTTTATTGATTGTGTATAGTGTATATATGCAAAACATTGGAAACGATATATGTATTTTAAAATTATACACATACCTTTTATCGTGATTCTGTATGGATTATCTGCCTCATGAATATTCATCACCTTGATTCTAATCATATATTTCAGCCGTCCAGATTATTTATTATCAAAGCTGATGAGGAATATGTTATATTTGAATAAAGCTGCAGTGAAAAAAAAACATACTTGGTTGTGTAGTTGTATTGAATTTTGGGGGACTTTGATTATTTTTATAATATGGTTTTAAGGAAATGTCCACCCCAACAAAAAGTTCATTTGAATAAAAAGAGAAAAATCCAACAAGCATTACAATGACAATTTCTTCAGATCGGATGCCAAATATAAAGAAAGTTATGACATTTAAAAATTTTGCTTAATTTTACAGAACAGGTATATGCACATCCTGGTTTGTATGCAAATGGGCAGACTGATGACGTCACCGACTCACTAGTTCTTTTATATTTTATTATGTGATTTATTCTAATTTTCGTCCGTTGTCATGTGAAAAGAAAAATTTCCTCTCTAAATATGTGGAATTTCAATGTGTTTTAACATTTTATGGATCAGTCAAGTTGGTCTTTATTGTCAAATTGTAAAACATGAAATATTGTATAATTCAAACAATTAAAAACAAGAAATAGTGAGGGACATCATAGACTCCCATTTTTATATATCACTGAGTTGTGCATATAATTATTTTGTGAAAAATAAGCAAAAAATTCAAATATAACTTTCTTATTTTGCATTCGATTTTGATGAAATTTTCAGCGATATGCTTTAATTTTTCTCTATTGATTAAAATCAACATTTTTCTGGGGTGGATTTGACCATTAAAAACAATGTAGATAAAATGCCTTGCTTCTTATATTATTGTCGGGATTATTGTGTTTCTATTCACAGTCCTTTCGAACTTCATATCAGTGATCATTTTAATATCAATAACTATATGAACTTAATTTATAAGAACAGCTGTGGTATTACTGAAGCGTTTACGTGCCTCTTGCTGAACTTCAGATTGAAGTCATTGTAATTGATATTTCATCAAGTTTTCAAATGCATATGCTATTCAGATATTAAGTGTACATGCGCTATTTAATTTTGAACCCCCAAAATGGACCTTGAAATAATGAAATGAAAATGAAAGCATATGTATCATCGTGCAAGTTGACAGAGAAAGACGGGGGGGGGGAGTCAGAATAAGAGAGAAAGTTGGATGCAAGTGCAAAATGGGAACAGAGATTTATCATACCAAAGAAATGTTTTTTCCTTATATCGAAAACGAACTTTATTATGCAGGGAATTTATTATGAGGAAACGTCAATCGAAATGCAAAACTTCCATATTTGTTTGGGGCATTCCCTGTCGTCCTCCCTGAAAGGTTTGGAGGGGAAAGTGCCCGCCCCGGGTGACGCTGACGTTCAATTTAAGTAAGATTTCAATCAAAAGATAAAGAGTTGCTTATATTCTCGTACAATATAATACAATAAAATCATATCTTACATTTTCAGATGCTTTTCTTTCTTTCCTCATTTTCTTTTTTGCTCTTGGTAGTAACTTTTGGGGCCTTCCATTCTTTTGAACACCATTACCATGGATGAAGTCCGGGGCGATGCCCCCTGAACCTCTCGAGATTCAACACAATTTAAACCTTAAAGATGGCGCCGCTATTTTCAATGAAATTACTGATATAGGGTTTACAAAACATTACTTCAACGCAGTAGCGTATATAATAAACAAAACATTTTGAGGGAGTTCAACATGGGAAATGTGGGAAAATTTATACAACGCCACGAGCGAGCGAAGCGAGCCAGAAAATGTTTGTCCTTATGAAATTGACATTCTTAATGTTATCAAAAAAGTATCTAGTCCTTGGCTAGGGCCATAGGCAATGTTTGTGCGGTATAGGCCTTCTTCCAGAACCTCTCGAAGTTCAGTATTTTTTTTTCCTGATTGCGACAGTTTATTGCGTGCAACTTAGCAAGCTTTTAAAGACTTCATACACAAACGCCATTCCATTCTTTCTTTATTTTCAATCCTCGGAAGCCCGGCCATGTTCCTAAATTCTTCTCTGCTTTTGTCCTTTTATTTTTTTTCATTTTCCCTTGCATTTAAGCTTATTCATTTCTCACATGTTTTTACCCCTTTTCCTCTTTCCTTCCTTTACCTTTTACCTATCTTCCCTTGATTTTCTTTCTTTCTTTGTTTAATTCTTTATTTTTTTTTCTTCCCTCATTACTTCTTTCTTAATTTCTTTATTTCTTTCTTTTTTTTAAATTTCTTTATTTCTTTCTTATTTTCCTTCCTTCTTTCCTTCCTTCCTCCCTCCCTCCCTCCCTTCTTTATTTATTTATTTATTTCTCCCTTTCCCCCTTTCCCGTTTTTTTTCCCCGGTGAGCTCTGCCGGAGGGGGGGGGGGCAGTCTGCCCCCGCCTGTAACACCACTTTTCATATCGCCATAGAAACAATGAAAACTGTCACGAGCTTCATTATAAAATGCTTTTAGACACGATGGAAGATAATAGGCATTATAGGGAAGCCTCTTATAAGGGTAGAAAAAGCGGGAAGGATGCAAAATAAAATCAAGGGAAATGTAAAGACCATGACTTCTTCACTGTAAAAAATATTGGGTAAAATTTTAACCAGCACGAGGGTAATTATGTGTTTAACCAATTTGGGGCAGTAGTACCCAATGCGGGAAACATAGCAATTACTTTAGAATGAGCAAAATTTTCATCACACTGGATAAAAAAAATGCCCAAAAGAAATGCCCAATGTTGGTTGGACACAGTAATTACCCTCATGGAGCATTTTTACCCAATATTTTTAGAGTCTTCTCCTTCTTCTTCTTCTCCTTCTCCTTCTTTTTCTCCTTCTTCTTCTTCTTTATTATCATGGAAAAACTTAAGGATGTTTTTTGTTTGTTTTGCTCTTTATGTCTTGAAATTTTGGTCTCTGAAATAATTTCTGTCTACGCAAATAACTTTTGGCGCAGGCTATTTATGTCATAACTTTTCTCATTTTTTCTCGTGCTACTTATAAAGGAACAAAATGGCCATCACACATCTAATTGAAACCGTTTTGGAGGCAATACAGTAACTTTTTGGAAGTAATATGATGCATTAATCATTGAAATGAAATTTTGTAATGTTCGTACTGAAATATTGATTACTATTTCTATACAGTATTTTTAAATCAATATGTTACATTACAGTTCTCACATTTATTAGTTTGTCATGTTTTAAAATATCATAATTGCACTAGTTAACATAATAGAAATATCTCTCATAAAAAGATTCTATGAATATGAATAATTATGTAATACATTACAAACACTCTTTAAATTGTGGCGACGCGTACTTTATTATGAATGTATATAATCTCCATCACAAAGTGATGGTTTCTCTTTTGTATTTTCCTACTGTCTGGCCCCTCTATCCATCTCGCTTTCATTGATACAGTCACCTTTCTTTTTCATTTAACTTGCTTGTCTCTTTCCGCATACTGTACGTCATTCCATTTCGTCAAGTATATCTTAATAATTCAACTTTCTTATGTAATGTAAATTATGTGTTAAGTCTTATGCATTGTAACTTATGAATTGTACCTGTTCAATCAATACATTATATACATGTATATTCACCCTGCCTATTGCCAGTGAAGGGAGTTTGTCCCATCATCACTGGTAGAGACCTGGGTTTATGGTACATTCTGTATTTGATTATGAAATAAAGATGATTTATATATTATATACTACATTCATTTATTATTGGAATAAAATTTTGAATTGTTTGTATAAAAAATTGATTACACTCATCTAATTGAAACCTTTTTGGGGGCAATACGGTAACTTTTTCAAATTGATGTGTTACTACTTCATGAATTTATTATTGGAATGAAATCTTAAACTTTTCGTACTGAAATATTGATTACTAGTCTTTTCTATACAGTAGCTTTTTTTAATTAATATTAATACTACATGCATTTATAATTATAATGAAATTTTGAATTGTTTGTAATGAAATATTGATTACTAGTTATTTCAAGAACGTAATCGCGTTTCTACTGAATTTCAAGTATTGTCATTTAATGTCAAATTGAAGCTTTATGTACATTATTTACTTGTAGCCTTTATGTTAATGGGTATTCGCATTCACTCCACTGTATATTTTTTTAATGTAATAATGACTTTATATTATGTTTAATATGTTTATTGACTCAAACAGAAAAAATATCCGATATGGACAAATAAAGACGAAATTTGTAAGATATATATTTTTGTGCCACAGTTGCACAGTTTAAGGTATCGTTTGGCTTAAATGAGTTTATAAGTAAACGAGTACAGCCATATATTATTTTTATGGGATTAAGTTGACATCATCATGTGTGTCGATCCCGGGGGATGGGGGGATATATCCCCCAAAAAATTCAGGCGGTGGGATGGTCGGTACAATCACCCCCACCCCAATATTTTCGAGGGCATGAAAAAAAGGTATATCTCCAGAAAAAATCGATAAATTTGTTGAAATACATAAAATCAATAAAAATCGATAACACAGAAATACACACACAAAAAAAAAACATATTCGTTCTCCACATCAGTTTTTTTCTGAAGTTGACAAGTCTGTTTTGAAAACAGTTAACGCACTCATTTGTATGTGATAAGTGAACTTGCTGATATATAGGGTAATTTCATGAGCCATGAATAAATGTATATGTCGATGGTGCATAAAAGCAAATTGTCTTAACAACAAATGCATTTTTTAATGTTCATATACTGTTAAAATAATGGTAATTGCACATGTTCAGGGAGAAATAAAACTTTGTTTCACTTGACAAGGAGGAGAAAATTTGAATATTTCATATTTCATATAATAAAATACAAAAGAAATAGTGAGTGGGTGACGTCATCAGTCTGCCAATTTGCACACCGACCAGGATGTGCATATAACTGTTTTGTGAAATTAAGCGAAACTTTAAAATGTCGTAACTTTCTTATTTTACATCCGATTTTGATGAAATTTTCAGTTTTTTGCTTGTTGGACTTTTCTCCTTTTTTTCAAATCAATTTTTTGTTGGGGTGGTCTTGTCCTTTAATGTAAGGAAGATCCCCACTTACTCACCCTTTTCATGATTTACAAAACATGAATGGAGTGTCTCGTTCAGTAGGTCTAAATCTCGAAATTTTCCGCTCGCACTTCGTTTAGTGATATACCTATTCTGTTTCAGTTACAAAAAGTGCTTAGAATTTCCATTCTTTAGGTAAAAATATCAAAAGATTTCAGCTCGCGCTTCGCGCTAGCATTACTTGATTGTCGAAATATGTAATGTCTGCAAGCAGTCTTTGACAGGTACTTTTTCCATTAGTTCATTTCTGCTCGCGCTTCGTGTTCGTAGTAATTATTCAGTTACATACACATCTTTTTCAAGTAACAAAAATTGCCCAGAATGTTCAAATTTTAGGGAAAAAATGCATAAAATAAAAAAAAAATATAGCCCGCGCTTCGCGCTCGCATTATATAAATAAGGATTATTAGTATGATATTATGTATTTATGTTGATGTATAAGAATAAAGCTAATAAGTGACTTATAGGACTACCCCTTCAAAGAAACAAACAAAAATCATCTTCGAGCGGCCGATCGGGGAAAATATAGCTGAAAAAATAAAATTTGAATCAGCATTAATTCGAATGACACATAAAGACCTAAAATTCCATCCCTACTATCTGCAGATAAGGCATGAACTTCTCCCTGCCGATATCCAGCGCAGAATGAATTTCTGTCTCCTTTCAGGGATGAAGCTACCTTCAAAATGGATGGACATGGACGCATATCCCACTGGCCTACCTAGTAACTACATGATGTCCCCTTAGTCCAGGATAGAAGAGGCATAACCTTGTTTTTTCATATATACAATATTTTTTTATGGTTTCTTGTCAATTCGAGGGTGCTGATTACGAATCTGAATGATGCCACATTTTCCGCAAATTGGCAAAATCCAATATGGCCGCCAAAATATGCATATTACCCATGAAAATCATAAAATTTGCCAGCAAATTGGTTATAAAATATATGTAATTGTGTTGCAGGAGTGAAATACTCTCTGAAAAATACAAAATATTTATTTCTTGATATTCAAAATGGCCGCCACAGACCTCTGTATACCCTATTATGTATGAGTAGGGAAAATTAATTTTTCACAAAAATGATCATTAAACTGCAAGTAATTGTGATCTATGGACGAGGTAATATATGAAAATCATCAATGCTAACATGATATATCATTTATTATGTCATAAAATAGCTGCCACTGGCCCAAATAGTATCATTTTCTATGGCAAAGGGGCCAACAAAAATCGCAAGAAATGCATATTATTATAAGAAACGAGTGGAATACTGACTAAAACACAATTGCTAACAAAATATATTATTTAATATGCCCTGTATGTGATAAATGCTGTATTTTGATATTCAAAATGGCCGCCAAAGGCCCTAACAGTATATTGTACAATGAGAAAGAGGGCCAAAGAAATCACAAGAGTAACCACTGAAATGCATTTATTTGTGATGAATAAATGAGATACTGTCTAAAGAACATAGTTTTCAACGAAATATATCATTACGGTTAAAAGTTTGTGTTTATTACTGTATTTTGACTTTCAAAATGGCCGCCATTGACATTGATTGTATTATGTACAATGCGAACTAGAAAATAAATTTTCACACGAGTGAGCACCATAAATGCTCGTAATTGTGATCTATGAGTAAATTAAATTTGTCTGAAAGCATAATTTCTAACAAAATATATCAGTTCTTCTGCCAGGTAGGTGATAAATACTGTATTTTGAAAGTCAAAATGGCCGCGGCTACAGGTCCCAACAGTATTATGTACAATGCGAATGGGGACAAATGATTTTAACAGATTTTGGCTTTGCTTGACTACATGGTGTTGTATGAGTGAAATATTGTCTGAAAACGATTACTAACGAAATATATCATATCATCTAAAATTTAGGTGATAAACGTTATATTTCAAAATTAAAAATGGCCGCCATATGCCCTTTTGTGAAAATTATCTGTCCTCATTCAAATTGTACATAATACAATAAGGACCCATGGCGGCCATTTTCCATTTCAGAATGCAGCATTTATCACCTTAAATGCACCAGATATGATATACCTCGCTATTATAAGAACCATTGTTTTAGACAATATTTCACTCTTACTTCACAATTATATGCAATACTTATAGTCAAGCAAAGCCAAATTCTGTCCAAATTATATGTCCCAAATTACAATGTACATAATACTTTTAGGACCTATGGCAGCCATTTTGAATTTCAAAGTACAGCATTTATTACCTCCATGACCGATATGTGATGTATTTATTTAGAAATCATGTTTAAGACAATATTTTTACTCATACATCACAGTTACATGCATTTTATGATTCTCACTCTTGTAAAAAGTAGATTCCCTATACGCATGTAACGTAATTTAGTTAGGGCTTGTATCAATTATTTTGGATGTCAAAATACAGAATTCATCACTTACATGGCAGAAGAAATGCTATATTTCATAAGAATCATGTTTTCAAATAATGTTTTATCATACAACAGGATTTTATGGATTTCATAATCAAGTAAATCAAAATTCTTACAAAATTACATGTCCCCATTTACATTGTAGATAATACTATTAGGGCCTATTGGGGCAATTTAGAATTTCACAATACAGCATTTATCTCATGCATGACAAAAGAAATGATATTCATATTTTCAGACATTATTCTACTCGATGATCACAATTACATGCATTTTTTAGTTCTTACTCTTGTGAAAATTAATTTCTCCAATCACATTGCACATAATGTATAATGGGCCTATGGCGGCCATTTTGAATGTCAAAATACAGCATTTATCACATAAATTGCATTTATATTTCGTTAAAAATTAAGTTTTTAGCCAGTATTCCACTTGCTTATCTTAATACTAGTAAATGCATTTTATTACTCGCTCTTCTGATTTTCTTTTGTCCCCATTAGCATTGTACATAATACTGTAAGGGCATTTGGTGGCTTTTTGAATATTAAAATGCTTAATTTATCATGTTTATTACATACATGACATAACAAATGATACAATTCGTTAGCAATCGTGTTTTCATCCATTATTTCACTAAAAATCACAATTACGTGCATGTAGTACTCACTTTTGTGAAATTTAGTTTTTCCCATTCATATTGGACATAATATAGATTACGTGGGTCTATGGCGGCCATTTTGAATATCTAGAAACTATTTTTTTTTTGGTCAAAAATCGTTTTTTCAGAGAGTGTTTCACTCCTGCAACGCAAATATATACATTTTATTACCAATGTGCGGGCAATTTTATGATTATGGGTAATTTACATATTTTGGCAGCCATATTGGATTTTGCCAATATGCGGAGATGCTCAAGGTTACACGAGTGGCATCATTCAGATTCGTAATCAGCACCCTCGAATTGACAAGAAACCATAAAAATATTGTATATATGGAAAAAACAAGGTTTGGTCAATTTTCTATGGGGCCAATCCTGGACTACTTGCTATGTGAGACTCATATCTCTGTGTTCAAGTGGCTATATCGCACATTTTTTTAGCCAGTTGTATAAAATAGATGCTAGTTTACGATTATAAAATGATGTGTAATATGATTTAGTAACTTTTACATTATGCTCATTTCAAGTGCCATTAACGTTTTTGTGGGACACACTGTATGATGTGATGAAAAGAGTCACGGCCAAGTGATCTCGAATACAGAATACACTACACACCTCCAATGTTTCCTGTATAATTAAAATATATAGAACAACCTTCGGAATACGTGTGCTGTGTGTAAAGTTCATGATACTTTTCACGTTTTACAATGATCGTTGTCATGGCTACCACCATTATTCTGCAATAAATCAAAGGTTTGGAATGGCACAGAGGAGTCTGAGCGACATTGCATCGAGGAATCTTTGCAATCAATCAGAGAGCTAGGAGGTGGCTCCTGAAGAGATGAAGTAAGAAGAGCTCCAAGATCTACACATTATACTATCTGATATTTTTTTTGCAAATATACCCTGGGCTATCCAACCGTTGATAGTGGCCGGAAAAATAGGTTACAATGGAATGTAACAACATATGCCTAAGTATTCTGCTCTTCGGCTTCGTGTCATTCCTTTTCGGAGGTAAGTAATTATAACATTTTGTGTAATTATGTTACGGCCTGTAAACCAGGGGATTTTCGTGACTGAAACGGGGACGGATTTAAAGTGATTGGTTAACATTGGTTTGACTTTTAAAAAATCTGAGCTAGAAGGTCACACTTGTCACCTGTGTGTGTGATATGTTACAAAAATGAAGCCCAGAAAATATTACGTTCGAAAATAATTTTTAGTGCTTCAAAAATTGAAATATAAAGTGACCGAAAACACCATCTTAATTTCATCCCATACACTTATGTGTACTATTTAGGCGTCTATAAGATGTCTATTTACAAAATCGGGGTTTGCCTTGTAGTTTTAGCTTTTCATTCTCAATAATGGTTGTTTTCAGGGTTTATTAGTTCTAATACATGCACTTGTACACATGTTTCATCTTGGTTTGATAATTTTTTAAATCGGCTGCTCACAAAGTTAAACAATACCTTTAAGAACAGAGCAAATTTATTGAAAATATCAGTCCAATGACAAAGAGCGGCTGGGAGGTCTCTGTCAAAAATACTGGTCAAACGGATCAGCAGTTCCATCCTAAGTTTCGGACCAGACAAAAAATTGCATATAAATGTCGTATGTCCACAGTCCAGGACGAAACTGCTGTTTTGATTCACCGATTTTCAACGAAGACTTCATGGTTCTTCATTGTCATGAAGGGCATATGACAATATAGATTTTCTTTGTTCCTGATTCCGTCGTGAGTCGTGGAAGCGAAAACTTCCAATATAAAATATCTAAAAACATTAATTCCAGGATGTTTATTTCATTTTCTTTTAACATGTTTAAGTGTGACGGGTTTTGAGTAGGCCTAAATTATTAGCTGGTTATTTCATTTCATTTTGTGCCTCTTTTATTTTAGTACGTTCTAATTCTTTGAGCAAGCATTCGACTTGCAGAGACGATCACGGGCTCAACTATACCCTACTTATGTTTGAGGTCTGCCCTGAGCGCCCCGATGGCAATGGGAAGATGGTGGCTACAATCCCCAAGTTAATCCCAGTGGCACATCCTCAAAATGGATCATGCCCAATCTCCGGGAGAGCGAGGATAACGGGACACCGCTTGTGCAGATTTCCGGGTAAGATATACATTGTCATACAGATAGGAGGGGTGGGGTGGGATTGGGAGCATGGACCACACATCTCCAACCAAAAACTCCAACTAAGAATAAATAAGGAAGAAATGGCAAGGAAATAAGAGGAAAGGGGTAAAATATATTATTTTTTTATATGTAAAATGATATCATTCACAAAATAAGATTGTTTTTGTATAAGAAAAGGTGAACATTTTTTGCTCGTTCTCTCGCTCGCGGCTTTTTTCAAATTTTGCCCCATATGCCATGTCTGGCCCCCTCAATTTGTTTTTTATCCCTACGCTACTAATGGTTTATACGGGGGTTTATACCATGTAAGGTTTAAAATAGTCTAATTACTGGGGACACTGAAATAAAAGCCTGTTTGGTGCTTTATTTGTCCTAATTCTTCATTTGCTGAGGTCAACTCCCCGGGGAATACTCCCGAAGGGCAACTTTCCGGAGACGACTATGAGACTGGAAACTAGCTTAGTGGAAACAAGTTTAACGTGTAATAAGAACGGTCGAAGCTGTCTTGAAAGAGATCTTCCAAACCGGTTTAGTTCAGAAAACCACATCGCGATGTACTGGTTTTAGCGGAAGTGAGGACACAGCCGCAGCGCTCTTCGGAAAGCGATCTTTTCGCACATTTCGAGTGCGCTCCTCCACACACTAACTGTATGTGGAATGCCTACTAGTCTGGTAGGGAGATAGGGTTCCCATGCACCCCATTGATATATTTTTTAACCTACATTTTTGTAATCCTTAAGATGTCTAGTGAATGAATTTCGATGTTCCCAAAACAAAATATTGTCCCATGGGGTTCAAATCCAAGATGGCGTCCTAAATGGCCGCCATATTCATGGAATTTTGATTTTTGTACATAGATTCCGACACAAACATTAATTTGCCACAAAATTAGTGTCATATGAAAGATAAATAAATTGTCTACAAGTTTATACTATTCATCGGTGATGAAAAGATAATTCGGCTGAGATTTTCACAAGAAAAGAGAAATTTTGAGATTTTTTCCAAAAAATTGAAAATTTGCGAAATAGATGATTTACCATAAATTTGATGATAATAATGGGATTGCCTCGAAAATTTCTAGAAAACTTTCCCAATATACAATTATTAAGTGAACGAAATTCCAAATTGATATCATTTTTCTTTACAAACGTATAATGTCTCAAACTTGAAAATTCGATTTTCAGAAATTTAGCTTTTTACTGCATATCACAGACTTGGATATACTAATGTATATTGTCACATTTTCAACCCAGAAAATGGAAATAGGCCTTAATAAAAAGCGAAATTAGCTATTATTTTGTTGGTAGAATTAACTACAATCCCTTTATTCTTCAATTTAAAGTCGGTTGATATAGTTTTTGAAAGAATTAAGACTTTTGGCCAAAATCTGTATGTTTTTGGTAAAAAAAATTGCACATGCACTGTTATTGATCAGATTTATTATGAATAGCAGTAATAAATGCACAATCTCAACATTCGATATGAAAGAGGAGGTATCAACGAGAATATCGGCAGGCTTCATGCCACCATAAGTATCTTCATTTGCTTCAGATATAAGGAAAATATGCTAAATGTATTAACCGATTTTGCGCTAAAGTGAGGCCAAAAAGCAACCTCAGTGTGGCAGTCACACCCATGAAAACGATTGCAAAGTGATTATGGTATGTCATTCAAATAATACAATAGCTTGATCAGCCTCTCGCATCGATTGTATTGGTATGGCTAACACACCGTAATGTACAGTATGTGCATGGTAATAGAAATGTTTATGATTCAGTAGGATGTAAATACAAAAAAGGCGTTCCTGTTACATCATAAAGAAATCTATTTAATAAAGTTTCTTGTAAAGCAGTTATAAGATACACTAGCATTGCAGGTAATAGAGATGAAGTTCTGACACATCAATACACAACTGAAAGGAACATGTCAAAGCTACCCCCCACCTTATCTGTATTTTGAATCCATGGCCTGTATTCCAAAATCAGGTTTATTTTTTAACACGGTCTAACTCTTTTCTAAATCTATGAAGAGCCAAAATTTAAAAATTCTGTTTATATTTTATATCTGTTATGTTTACTACTCTCTTCATTTTTCTTTCATAATGAAGGAAAAAACTCAATTATCATTCTCAGACAATTATGAACAATTTGGGGTCAATATTAATGGAATTGACTCTCCACAGTGAAAGGTCATTGGGCGAAATTCTGTCGTCAATCAAAAAGTGATCATAGTCGAAAACCATATCATAGTTCAGATGACCAAAGATCTGACATGGTATCTGACGATCGTTAACCAAAACAAAAGAAATCACGATCAAAATCAAAAGGTCGAAAGACCTAACCGATCAGCGAAATGGACACAGCACACGATACTATCACAGATCATGATAATTATCAGTCTAAAGGCAGTCCATCCAACTTTGCATAATTTGACACAATACACACAAATGGGCCAACCACAGTTGTAAATTCAGAAGGTACAGTAGCATTTGCTAACATTGACATAATATGCCCACAGAGTCGGTCAACATAAGCTCTACCTAAGAGTTGACTCAAGTGCAAGTGCTAACACTATCACGGTACGTGCCGCCAAGGCAATATAAAGTTCAAAGTGGTAATCATTAGTGAAATAATCACCAGTAAAACTTGTAGGTTATGGTGAGATTCCAATTAAATGTAAAGGCACACTAGACATAAAATGTTACAGTTTAAAAATGGTCAAAACAGACATTCTATGTAGCAGATGTCAAGGTTTCAGCCATCCTAGGGTTGTAAGGTTGCACTGACCTTGGAATTATCACAATTCACTCAATGCACAATTATGAAACACCTACACCTAACCCTAAACAAACACCTATCACAAGTGATAAGGATCTCAAACAAGCATTTCCAGAGCAATTCGGTGGTATTGGTAGTTTCAAAGGAAAAGCGACTCGGATGCTTCATGTCAAGGACATCGCTTAACCTACCATAGACGCACCACGCAAGTGCAGCACACTTGAAGGACAAGATCAAGGCTGAACTGGACAAGATGGAGCAGCAAGAAGTCACCAGGAAAATCGAGTACCACACCGATTGGTGCATGACCACTGTTGTGAAGAAAGACGGTTCTATCAGAATTTATCTTGACCCAAGGGGGTTAAACAACGCCTTGAAGAGATGCCCACACAAGGTATCAACCTTAGAGGAGGTCCAACTTACCTTTGAAGGGCCCCGGTACTTCTCCAAGTAAGACACAAAAAGGCTGGTTACTGGTCAGTTCACCTGACTGAGGAATGCCAAGACCTCATCACTTTCCGAACACCATCTGGAAGGTCCTGCTTCCAAAGATTACCATTTGGTTATGCAATAGCCAAGACAACTTCCAGCAGCACATGGATAGGATTGTCCAGAATGTGCCAGGCTGCATATGCATTGCAGATGACATAGCTATTGTAGGGAGAACGGAGGAGGAACACGACAAGAATATGTACTTATTCAAGGAG
Organism: Lytechinus pictus; assembly: GCF_037042905.1. Lineage (NCBI taxonomy): Eukaryota > Metazoa > Echinodermata > Echinoidea > Temnopleuroida > Toxopneustidae > Lytechinus > Lytechinus pictus. Next base: position 8,543,023 of record NC_087260.1, read on the forward strand.
ACAGCAAAGCAAGAAGGCTTAGTGTTCAACAGCTCCAAGTGCACAATCAAGAAAGAAGCTTTCAACTTCTTTGGCTCCAAGTGCACTAGATCAGATATCTACCCAGATCCTAGCAAGGTAGAAGCCAACACATCACCCAAGTACTATTACCCAAGGACAAAGAGGATGTTCAGAAATGCCTAATATTGTTCAAATACCTAGCAGCATACATTCCTAATTTCTCGGAGAAGTCAGCACCACTTCGATAACTTCTTCACAAGGAAGTACCGTTCATCTGGGACGATGATCATGAACATTCCTTGAACAGCATAAAATGCGCAGTATCATCAGGTGCATGTCTACAATTCTATGACCCAGAGAAAGAGACAACTGTCGAGGTAGATGCATCAATGAAAGATCTAGGAGCATGCCTGCTTCAGGAAGGTAACCTGTTGCGTTTGCATCCAAAGTCTTTCCACTGCACAGTCCAACTACTCAAACATAGAGAGGGAAATCTTAGTCCTAGAGTTTGGTATCAAACGCTTCCATACATATCTGTTCGGGAAGGAATTCACAGTCATAACCAATCACAGACCACTGGAAATTATATGGAAAAAAACCTCTTAGAAGTGCACCACCACATCTACAGCGATCGCTTATCAAAGTCCAAGGAAATAGGTGTCAAGTCAATTACCGACCTGGGAAAGACATGATTCTTTCCGATAGGTTGAGTTGACTTCCTAATCCCAAGGAAGCATGCGATGTACCGCTAGATGTCAGAGTTAAATCCATCTGCTCTGAGGTTAAAGATTCGCATACTATACGATCGACTTATTACTCTTATTACAAGAGGACAGAACTTCAGAGAGAAACGGCTAATGATCCAATTCTCAGATCATTATGGCAGGTAGTTACTCAGGGTTGGCCAGAAACAATCCAAGAGTTACCGAAATCCATGAGGCAGTATTGGTCGTACAGAGATAACATCGGATTATCACATGGATTTCTCTTCAAGGGAAGTCAAGTCATCGTACCGAAGTGACTGAGGAATGATATCCTTAGACAGCTTCACCTAGGACACATGTGAATCGAAAGTACCAGACAACTTGCTCGTGAGACAGTGTTCTTGCCAAACATCAATAAGGACATCGCCCAGTTGATAAAGCAGTGTGAAACATGCGAGAATATCAAGCAAGGCAGAAGAAGAAAAGAAGTGGAATATCAAGCACATTGCTTCTTCTCCACACTATCCAAGATCAAACGGATTAGCTCAGAGGATGGTTCGTACAGTCAAGAATCTGTTGACAAAATGTTCTCAGACTGACAAAGACAGTCAACTAGCAATGACGAACCTGGGAGCAACACCAGTCGAAAGTAACTTGAGATCACCAGCAGAAATGTTATTTGGTAGACCCATCAGAACCACATTGCCAAGATACTATTTCTCAAGAGATTCTTCTACCACTGATTTTCTCTTGAATAGGCAAGACAAGATGAAGGAAGTGCATTATCGACATGCAAGTTCTGATCTACCACATCTGCATGTAAGACAGCCAGTGAGAGTTCTACATCCAAGAGACCACACTTGGATACCAGCTAAAGTATCCAAAGTCTGTGAGGAACCCAGGTCTTACGAAGTTTCAAAGCCAAACGGAGGAATCTTGAGAAGGAACGGATCACACGTAATGGAAATTCCATCCACCATCCCCACTCCAAAGCAGGGCTCGAAATTAGCAGTTGCCCGGGTAACATTGGCAACCAAAACTGCCATCATGGTTGCCCGGATGGCAACCAAGAAAATTCCGGATATTTTTTTTTTCTCAAAGAGAATAAAAATCAGAATTTAGCAGCAAGCAAAAATGCTTTTCCAGTTCAAAGTTTACAACTTCTGGATCAGGAATATATTTTTCAAGATCACATTTGCACAAAGTTTTAGCTAAAAAAGATCGCCCAAATCTAGCACATGAGCCTGCCAATGAGTTCCAAGATTGACTGCCTGTCTGTCAAAGTTTGGCTAAGTCCTCCCTAGGAATCATAAAGCTTACATTTTGACATGATATAAGTGGATTGTTGCAAGTTGTAAAATACAATTTACAGGAGGCCTTTCCCTGGTACTGATTCGTCACCACAATTTCTACTTTTGCGTTTTTGCATGGTTAATATGCTATTGTTAGTTCACCAATACAAGTCTAAATCTACAATCTTGCACCTAAAAGTGAAAATAGTAAATAGATTAATAACACAACCATACACATCTCATTGTACCAAAAAGACCTTTATCCCTTTATCATTTTTGGCACTTTAATGTAACAGAATTGTTTAATTTAAATCGTACTCAGAATACCCTCAAAACATTTGAAATTTGTTTTCCTATGATGTCGAATTAAAAAGTTCTGTTAAGTTTTTCGTCAGAATCCAAGATGGCCGTCAAGGTGGCGGCCAAGGGACACTGTTTAAGTTTTCAGAACATCAAAATAAATTCATTCAGTATACAACTCCAGGATTAAAAAGGTGTAGATTAGAAAAACTTATCAATAGGGTGAAAAAGGGTGGTAAAGATAATGACAATATAGTACACTTAAGTCTGTAAAATGCAGTAAAAAAAAAGCTAAATTTCTTAATTGTAAGTTAGGAAAGTTTTCTAGAAAGTTCTAATATATGGTAAATCAGGTATTTTGCAAATTTTCATATTCGGAGGAAATAATTTCAAAAATGCACCTTTCTTATTAAAATCTCACCCGAATTACCTTTTCATCACGTATGAATAATATCAACTTGTAGAAAATTTATTTAGACACTAATTATATGTTCGAAGATAAACCTGATTTCGGAATACAGGCCATGGATTCAAAATACAGATAAGGTGGGGGGTAGCTTCGACATGTTCCTTTAAGTTGTGTATTGATGTGTCAGAACTTCATCTCTATTACCTGCAGTGCTAGTGTATCTTATAACTGTTTCCAAGAGACTTCATTAAATAAATTTCTTTATGATGTAACAGAAACACCTTTTTGGTCTTTACATCCTTCTGAATCAGATACATTTCTATTACCATGCTCATTGCATACTGTATATTACGGTGTGTTAGTCATACCAATACAATCGATGCGAGAGGCTGATCAAAGCTATTGTATTATTTGAATGACATACCACTAATCACTTTGCAATCGTTTTCATGGGTGTGACTGCCACACTGAGGTTGCTTTTTGGCCTCACTTTAGCGCAAAATCGGTTAATACATTCAGCATATTTTTCTTCTTTCTTAGCAAATGAAGATACCTATGGTGGCATGAAGACTGCCAATATTCTCGTTGATACATCCTCTTTCATAAAATGTTGAGATTGTGCATTTATTACTGCTATTCATAATAAATCTGATCAATAACAGTGCATGTGCATTTTTTTACCAAAAACATAAATTTTGACCAAAAGTCTAAATTCTTTCAAAAACTATATCAACCGACTTTAAATTGAAGAATAAAGGGATTGTAGTAAATTCTACCAACAAAATAATATATAATTTTGCATTAATTAAGGCCTATTTCCATTTTTTGGGTTGAAAATGTGACAATATACATTAGCATATTCTAGTCTGCGATATGCAGTAAAAAAGCTAAATTTCTGAAAAAAATTGAATTTTCAAGTTTGAGACATCATAAGTTTGTAAAGAAAAATGATATCAATTTGGAATTTCGTTCACTTAATAATTGTATATTGGGAAAGTTTTTTTAGAAATTTTCGAGGCAATCCCATGATTTTCATCAGATTTATGGTAAATCATCTATTTCACAAATTTTAAATTTTTTGAAAAAAAATCACAAAATTGCACTTTTCTTATTCAAATCTCAGCCGATATATCTTTTCATCACCAATGAATAGTATCAACTTGTAGACAATTTATTTATCTTTCATATGACACTAATTTTGTGCCAAATAAATGTTTGTGTCGGAATCTATGTACGAAAATCCAAATTCCATGAATATGGCGGCCATTTAGGACGCCATCTTGGATTTGAACCCCATGGGACAATATTTTGTTTTGGGAACATCAAAATTCGTTTACTAGACATCTTAAGGATTACAAAAATGTAGGTTAAAAAATATATCAATAGGGTGCATGGGAACCCTATCTCTCTCCCCTACTATACGCTACGGTCTCAATTTTCTTGCGAAACATGTCATCCCACTGAGAGTACATAGGAACAAGACCGCTTTACGCGAAGTGGTTTTGAAAACCACTCTCGGATGATCAAATGGATCGCTAGCAGAGCGATCTTTCAAACTAGTTTCCTGAACTGGTTTCCAGTAATCCAGTTTTAGAAAGTACTGGGGTTGTTTGCCTGTGAGACAATGCATCAAGGTTCGACCAAGAAGAAAACCTCCTTGGTTCAACAAAAAGCCCCGGCAAAAGGCTTTTATTTTCGATGCAACACCACGTCTTTTTTTCGGGAATAGACCAGTTCGTAGTTACTTCAGGGACAATTTTGGTCAAATGACCTTTCATTTCATTCATTAAGATAGGTAGATTTCAAAGCAAGATATTACATATGCATGCCTTACATAGCGGGATGAAGAAATTGAATAGACCAGTTGACTAGAATAGCACATCAATGAACACTCTATGAAGTTATTTGTTGCATTTCTACTTTGAATGCATACTAGAGGATGTTGTACAATGTACTTGGCAAACTGTGAAATATACCAGTCATTCGTGGACGCATTTTTTTGTGGATGGGAATGAAAAACACAATTCAAAAGAATATAAGAATAATCAAGACATCGAATTTGGTGCTTATCTCATTAAATTTTAAACCACCATGTCTCTTTAGTACAAATGACCTTCCTCTGATCATGCGTACAATATTTTGATCATGCGCAGAAAGGAACTACGAACTGGCTTATACGACACGCACAATGAAGAAGGCGTGGTGTTGCTTGGAAACTTCGGAACGCGTTGGAATCAACTTTGTTTGTTAGAGCTTAATGCATTATCTCGCAAAGATGTACACAGTAAAATAGCCTGCATGATTTCCGAGGAATTTACTGATAATGTTACATAATCAGTTGTATTTTTGGAGAGAAAAAAAACAACAACCTGATTTTGCTTGTTTTGTAAACGTTGGAAAAATATGTAGATACTATATGAAAATCGTTTCTGGTGGTTCTTAAAACCTACACCAACGTTATTGTTTTTATTGTTCTTGTTGTACATGCTCCTAATCAAACGGTTTTGTATGATGATTAAAGCAAGTGGGAGATACAATTGGATGCAGATAACTAATCGGCAGGCACGTACAGACCCTAATTGGTTTTCGCAATGCAGTGCATAATGCAGGGTCTGAAGTAATGAGACTATAGTCTATAGATTCACTATGTACTGTGGCTGGCTCTATCAGACCATAGAGATATATCAGAGATAGAGTTTGGCGTTTAGTCTTCACTCTATACATAAATAGGTTAAGTGTCAAAATGAATCTGTGCTTGCAATTCCGCAACAACAACAAAAATCACGTAATCACAATGTTTTATGAATAGATTGCCTTGGTAACCCGTGTAAAGACTGCTGGTGTGAGGAGACTCTGATAGGATTCAAATGCCTCTGCGGGGATGGATACGCCAGGGGGAAACCTGGTAGGTATTACCCTGACTGAAATTGTAAAATCACTTGGGGGGGGGGGGCACACGGATTTAAAAATGGTAGGGGCGTGGAGATCCGAAATCTGAAACCATACCCTTAAAGGACAAGTCCACCCCGACAAAAAGTTGATTTGAATAAAAAGAGAAAATCCAACTATCATAACACTGAAAATTTCATCAAAATCGGATGTAAAATAAGAAAGTTATGACATTTTAAAATTTCGCTTAATTTTACACAACAGTTATATGCACATCCTGGCCAGTATGCAAATGAGGGGACTGATGACATCACGCACTCACTATTTCTTTTGTATTTTATTATCTGAAATATGAAATATTCTGTTTTTCTCACCCATGTCATTTGAAATCGAGCTTTATTCCTCCCTGAACTTGTGGAATTAACATTGTTTAACATTATGTAGTTCAGTCATGACTCAAGTTTTACATTATTGTCAATTCTGTATAAATTGAAATATTGTATAATTCAAACAATAAAAAACAAAAGAAATAGTGAGTGATGGACATCATAGTCTCTCGCATTTGCATATCACTGAGTTGTGCCTATAACTGTTTTGAGAAAAATATGCGAAACTTTAAAATGTCATAACTTTCTTATTTTACATCCGATTTTGATGAAGTTTTCAGTGTTGTGCTTGTTAGATTTTTCTCTATTTATTCAAATCAACATTTTTCTGGGGTGGACTTGACCTTTGTGGAGTTATGGGTGGTGGTGAGTTTTGAAGTGAGTTTTGTTTAAGTGTCTGGGGAGAGAGATGAGGGGGAGAGAGTATGGGGCAAGGTGAGTGTATAGGGACGTTTTTTAGGCTAATAACCTTCCTCTAATTAACCTTAAAATCTTTAATTCTCTTTTTTTTCTTGTATAATTATGTGCAAAAGATATTATTTCTATTCTGTTCAGGGAAAAAAGTCAGCTTTTACAAAGTCTGTTTTTTTATTTTTGTCGATTGATATGTTCCCCCCCCCCTCTGCTTTCACATTTTATGGAAGAAAAATATTATTGAGCAGTTAACTTCATTGTAATAATTTTGAAAATTTGTAATCTCATTGATATTGATGTATTTATTTGTTTCGTATACATGTACAAAAGCTTGATTTATATGAATTGTGATTGTAAACTTATTGATTTGAAAGAGGAAGAAAATAAAATATTATTTTAAAAAAAAATCAATGTGGAGGTGCCGTGGAAGAGTGGTCTAAGGCGCCGACTACACATTTGAAAGTCCGGGATTCGATCCCAGGCGACGGCACCTATACCCGTGAGCAAAGCTGCAGTTAATCGACAGTGCTCTTTTATCCTGTATTCAAATAAATGGAAATGGTGTATGCATTCTGGGGAACTAGGTGTGGACTTGTTTAAAAAAATTGAAAAAATAATAATAATCATGCATGAAATGAGGGATCCGGGAACTGATGGCCCTCTGCAGATTGGGGCAGTTTGGAACTGTAATTTAACTTGAAATTCGGATACGTCCTGGACAACTGACGGGTGAAATGAGGAGCTTAAGAACGAGAGAGTACTGGTTGGTCAATTAAAAGGGGTGAAAATTATATGCTTGGTAACTGCTGGACAAGGCGTGATGCTGCCATTTTGTGAGTGCCCCTCCCCCCGACTCCCGATGTCATGGGGAATGCCTATACTAATCATGGTATGAAGAATGTTACGCATGGATGATTTCAGCCATTCAACCATGGCAATGGCACAAAGTTGCGTCTCTCGATTTTGTTTCAAAAGACGCCCTTGACGCTTGATTGAAACTTGATAATTTAAATCATTATTCCTGAATTCTTCGACAATGTCTAAACTATCATTTTCGAGAGATAAAATTAGCACGGAAAAATAACCATCTTGCATGTCTCTCGATCATCGTAGAGAACAATGAATATTCATGTTATTTGTAAAATGATCATAGTGCGCAAGCGCAATGAACACAAAGTCCGTAGGAAAAAAAAATCGCGGGCCGGAGTAGAAAATACTGGTGGCAGATGCCGGTAACTACCGCCTCGATAATGTTTTGAGGAAAATGGGAAATGCAGGGAAATAATAGAAATATACTTCTTGAACATTTTCAGGTATTGCCCAGATGTTTCTCAAGCGTATACCTTCCAGCATTTCCATTTAAGCCCCGCCCCCTTACTTCCCAACATTTTCATTGCAAGTTTAATTTCCCCAGTACTTCCCACGTAGATGGGAAAAACCTAAATTTCCCGAGAAAATTGCAAAGTTATCAATGGAGGTTCATGGTTGTATGATTTTGCTGCCGGGCTGATAAAACTAGCTCGTATTAACTCAAAATTCGAATATTTTGATGACAGTTCAGAATAAGCTGTAGATTTCATGGTTATAAGTATGGGAAGCAAACTTCTTTTACCTTGAAAGAGTTCTTCACAGGTATAGGAGACTGTTTTCAGACAATATGAGACTGCCACCATGCATTCTTTGCTATATTTTTAAAATGCAGCCTGTTCTATAAGCTGCCCTCAAAATTTTTAAATTTTGAGATATTGTTCTTTATGAAGTAAATTTAGTTTTGAAACAAGGACTTTTTGTTTGTTTACATATTATCTGATCACACACTGACTCTGATTTACATTTTGCATCTTTTCTTTGTCGTTTAGATATCAATGAATGCAGCAGTAATCCGTGTGGTGATCATGGTGTTTGTCATGATCAAAAAAATGGTTACACATGTGAATGTAATGATGGGTGGACTGGAACATACTGTGAAACGGGTGAGTATTTCCTTCTCATTTCCCCATCCATCTGCTTTGAAATGAGTAATTTTCATCGTTTACATAACTATAAATCCGGCTTTCCGAAGACTAGACATATGTCTGCATATTAAACCGTGTACCGGCGCGAAACCGTTGGACCCCGGCCCCATGCAAAACTGTTCTGCAGTCGCTGCTCTGAAAACTTCTTAGCATACATGAACTCTTCTGAAAAAAAAAGTCGAATGTAAACCTTTCCACTTAATTTTTTAAAGATAAAAGAGGATTTAGGAATATTTACAAGCTAAAGTGTCTAGTTTCGTTCAGACGTAGTAAAGTTTTATGTCAATTCCATCTCCTTCTGTTATGTTATTAAAAACCGTAAAAATTAAGTTCTTTAATTTTATATGTACATGATGTAAGGACAAGCCAGATAAAATCAGTAGGAAACAGATGGTTTGTGCTTCTGAAAAAGATATTTAATTTTGGTAATTATATCATTACAGCTTACATTGATTCGGAAAACGATTTTAGGTAAATGTGATGACGTCTTTCATTGATTGAAGTTTTTATTTCATTTTAGAAAGATGTATTTTATGTTTCGGTTGATTCAAGCGGAAAGAAATAGTTGGCTTATTTATCCTTTGTGGTGAAATGGCTCTATTCAAATTTGAAAAAGTCTGTATTTTTTAGTCTTGGTATGAAAAGGCCATTATACAGTGCGTCCCAGAAAAAACGAGACCGAGATTTAGCGATGATTTATCATAACTTAATCTCAAATACAATAGACAAATGACCTACCATTGTAAAGCTTAGAATCTCCTCTTTCATCTGAAATTACTTAGATTATGTCACTGTACGCATGAGTGAGTAAAAACAATTTGAAGAGGGGATACCAAAAAGTCATTTGGCGGGCTGTATCTGGGTTTCAAAAAGAAAACCACATTTTTAAAAAGTTCAATATCTGTTTTTTAATTTGATACCTCAATTACAGAAAATGGTCAAGAAATAACAAAGTTCTGGTTATTTGAAAAAAAGCTTGAATTTCAATCATTTCATAAAATGAAGAGGTTTTACAGGCTAGCGTTCAAACTCACTCGACACTCCGTTTTGTTGACAATCAGCCATGCATTAAGTCTTTTGTTAACCGTGCGATAGCTTCTGTGGGAAACCGCTGAAAGCACGTTTATTTATGAAATTATGGAAATACAAGCATTGTTTCAAGGGAACTGAACTTTTTTACTTCTTGACCATTTTCTGTGATTAAGGTATCAAATAAAAGAGCAGATATTGAACTTTTTAGGCATGTGATTTTCTTTTTGAAATTCAGACACCTCCCGCCAAATGAGTTTTTGGTATCCTTTCTTCAAATTGTTTTTGCTCACTCATGCGTGAATGAGGAATAATCTAATTAATGTCAGATGAAGAGGAGATTCTAAGCTTTACATTGGTAGGTCATTTGTATATTGTATTTATGATTAAGTTATGATAAATCATCGCTAAATCTCGGTTTCGTTTATTCTGGGACGCACTGTATATTATTCATGACTGGATTGGTGAGAGGGGACATTTACTCACTCATGCTGAATGTGAGCGAAAGCTTTGTTTCAAAGTAAATTATATTTCGTATTATTTTTCTCTAAGTCAAACAATAAAGTGTCGACATCGAGTGAATATTGAAAATTGTGAAAAACAAATGCAGAAAATCCTTTGAAACCTTCACATATGAAAATTTTAGTACGTGACCAAAAGGGATGTCAATATATCTTTGAAATTTTGCTTGGAAAGAACAAAATATTTTTTTTAATATGTTCAAAAATGGGATCGATAATTAGATGACCTTTCCGATTATATTAATATTGAGAAAAAGCATATCCTGATATTTCGTTTTGCTTCAGATCTTTTCAGTGATCTCTCAACAGTAAACTTTCAGCTGTCTTCAGAGTCGTATATATACGGGAATCTTGCTGGAAATGTTGCTAGGGGTTTTTCCAAAGACAGCATATTTCACTGGTCGAGAAGACTGCTGAGAGACCTTGCCAATTGTCGGTCTTTCATTGGTCTCACAAAAGTCTCTGTTCTGTGGAATAGGGGCCTTCCATAGTTAATATCCGGCTTTCCGAACACTAGCAAAAGCGAACCGTATACCGCTGAACCAGAAGAATAGATTTTTGCATGTCAGCCACTAGCGTACCTACGGGGGGGTACTCTGCCCCCCTTGACGAGTCACAACCCATGCAAAAACGTATCTTCCCCCCCCCCTGACGGGCTTGAAAAACCTTTTTGCCCCCCCCCTGACGAGCTTTAAGACCTTTAATGCCCCCCTGACGAGCTTGAAGACCTTTTTTTTTTTTTTTTTTTTTTTTCTGGTACGAAATCCTTTATTTGTGATCTGATCGAAGACCTTTTTTTTTTTTTTTTTTTTTTGCTTGTCAATTTTTGTCTGGTACGAAATCCTTTATTTGTGATCGAAGACCTTTTTTTGGCGGACGGTTTTGCCCCCCCCCCCTGTGGAAAATCCTAGGTACGCCACTGATGTCAGCCCTCTTCTCCATGTTCGGCTCAAATCCCCTTACCCATTAAAAAAGAACCAAAAAACTTGGGATATCATAATCCCTCAAAGTGTCATTTCTGGGACATTTACTTTGTGCTTTATTAAACACGATTCTAATTGTTCTTCATCCTGCCCCCATCTTTTCGTTTTCTCTATACTGTGTATTTTTGTTTACGCTTACCTATAAAGGGACCATATACCAAGGAAATTTACTGATATTTATGTTGTCTTCTTTTCTGTGGTTTAGATATCAATGAATGCAGCAGTAATCCGTGTGGTGATCATGGTGTTTGTCATGTTCATATAAATGGTTACACATGTGAATGTAATGATGGGTGGAATGGAACATACTGTGAAAAGGGTGAGTATTTCCTTCTCATTTCCCCCTCCATCTGCTTTGAAATGAGTAATTTTCATCGTTTACACATAACTTTAAATCCGGCTTTCCGAACACTAGACCTATGTCTGCATATTAAACCGTGTACCGGCGCGGAACCGTTGGACCCCATGCAAAACTGTCCTGCAGTCGCTGCTCTGAAAACTTCTTAGCATGCATGAACTCTTCTGAAAAAAAGTCGAATGTAAACCTTTCCACTTAATTTTTTAAAGATAAAAGAGGATCTAGGAATATTTACAAGCTAAAGTGCCTAGTTTCGTTCAGACGTGGGTCCCTATAGTTGGAGTAAAGTTTTATGTCAATTCCATCTCCTTCTGTTAAGTTATTAAAAACCGTAAAAATTAAGTTCTTTAATTTTATATGTACATGATGTAAGGACAAGCCAGATAAAATCAGTAGGAAACAGATGGTTTGTGCTTCTGAAAAAGATATTTAATTTTGGTAATTATATCATTACAGCTTACATTGATTCGGAAAACGATTTTAGGTAAATGTGATGACGTCTTTCATTGATTGAAGTTTTTATTTCATTTTAGAAAGATGTATTTTATGTTTCTGTTGATTCAAGCGGAAAGAAATAGTTGGCTTATTTATCCTTTGTGGTGAAATGGCTCTATTCAATTTTGAAAAAGTCTGTATTTTTTAGTCTTGGTATGAAAAGGCCATTATACAGTGCGTCCCAGAAAAAACGAGACCGAGATTTAGCGATGATTTATCATAACTTAATCTCAAATACAATAGACAAATGACCTACCATTGTAAAGCTTAGAATCTCCTCTTTCATCTAAAATTACGTAGATTATGTCACATGTACGCATGAGTGAGTAAAAACAATTTGAAGAGGGGATACCAAAAAGTCATTTGGCGGGCTGTATCTGGGTTTCAAAAAGAAAACCACATTTTTAAAAAGTTCAATATCTGTTCTTTAATTTGATACCTCAATTACAGAAAATGGTCAAGAAATAACAAAGTTCTGGTTATTTGAAAAAAAGGCTTGAATTTCAATCATTTCATAAAATGAAGAGGTTTTACAGGCTAGCGTTCAAACTCACTCGACACTCCGTTTTGTTGACAATCAGCCATGCATTAAGTCTTTTGTTAACCGTGCGATAGCTTCTGTGGGAAACCGCTGAAAGCACGTTTATTTAATGAAATTATGGAAATACAAGCATTGTTTCGAGGGAACATAACTTTTTTACTTCTTGACCATTTTCTGTGATTAAGGTATCAAATAAAAGAGCAGATATTGAACTTATTAGGCATGTGATTTTCTTTTTGAAATTCAGACGCCCCCCGCCAAATGAGTTTTTGGTATCCTTTCTTCAAATTGTTTTTGCTCACTCATGCGTGAATGAGGAATAATATAATTAATGTCAGATGAAGAGGAGATTCTAAGCTTTACATTGGTAGGTCATTTGTATATTGTATTTATGATTAAAATATGATAAATCATCGCTAAATCTCGGTTTCGTTTATTCTGGGACGCACTGTATATTATTCATGGATTGGTGATAGGGGACATTTACTCACTCATGCTGAATGTGAGCGAAAGCTTTGTTTCAAAGTAAATTATATGTCGTATTATTTTTCTCTAAGTCAAACAATAAAGTGTCGACATCGAGTGAATATTGAAAATTGTGAAAAACAAATGCAGAAAATCCTTTGAAACCTTCACATATGAAAATTTTAGTACGTGACCAAAAGGGATGTCAATATATCTTTGAAATTTTTCTTGGAAAGAACAAAATATTTTTTTTAATATGTTCAAAAATGGGATCGATAATTAGATGACCTTTCCGATTATATTAATATTGAGAAAAAGCATATCCTGATATTTCGTTTTGCTTCTGATCTTTTCAGTAGGGGCCTTCCATAATTAATAGCCGGCTTTCCGAACACTAGGTCTGCATGTCAAAGCGAACCGTACCGCTGATTGAGGAGACATCAGCACCCCCCCCCCCCATTTTCCAGTGAAGGTGTACAAAAACGTCAAAATTAGAATTTTTTTGATTTTTTTTCATGTCAGCCCCCTTCTCCATGTTCGGCTCAAATCCCCTTACCCATTAAAAAAGAACCCAAAAACTTGGGATATCATAATCCCTCAAAGTGTAATTTCTGGGACATTTACTTTGTGCTTTATTAAACATGATTCTAATTGTTCTTCATCCTGCCCCCATCTTTTCGTTTTCTCTTTACTGTGTATTTTTGTTTACGCTTACCTATAAAGGGACCATATACCAAGGAAATTATCTGATCATACAACACAGACTTTGATATTTATGTTGTCTTCTTTTCTGTCGTTTAGACATCAATGAATGCAGCAGTAATCCGTGTGGTGATCATGGTGTTTGTCATGTTCATATAAATGGTTACACATGTGAATGTAATGATGGGTGGAATGGAACATACTGCGAAAAGGGTGAGTATTTCCTTCTCATTTCCCCATCCATCTGCTTTGAAATCAGTAATTTTCATCGTTTACACATAACTTTAAATCCGGCTTTCCGAACACTAGACCTATGTCTGCATATTAAACCGTGTACCGGCGCGGAACCGTTGGACCCCCATGCAAAACTGTCCTGCAGTCGCTGCTCTGAAAACTTCTTAGCATGCATGAACTCTTCTGAAAAAAAGTCGAATGTAAACCTTTCCACTTAATTTTTTAAAGATAAAAGAGGATCTAGGAATATTTACAAGCTAAAGTGCCTAGTTTCGTTCAGACGTGGGTCCCTATAGTTGGAGTAAAGTTTTATGTCAATTCCATCTCCTTCTGTTATGTTATTAAAAACCGTAAAAATTAAGTTCTTTAATTTTATATGTACATGATGTAAGGACAAGCCAGATAAAATCAGTAGGAAACAGATGGTTTGTGCTTCTGAAAAAGATATTTAATTTTGGTAATTATATCATTACAGCTTACATTGATTCGGAAAACGATTTTAGGTAAATGTGATGACGTCTTTCATTGATTGAAGTTTTTATTTCATTTTAGAAAGATGTATTTTATGTTTCTGTTGATTCAAGCGGAAAGAAATAGTTGGCTTATTTATCCTTTGTGGTGAAATGGCTCTATTCAATTTTGAAAAAGTCTGTATTTTTTAGTCTTGGTATGAAAAGGCCATTATACAGTGCGTCCCAGAAAAAAACGAGACCGAGATTTAGCGATGATTTATCATAACTTAATCTCAAATACAATAGACAAATGACCTACCATTGTAAAGCTTAGAATCTCTTCTTTCATCTAAAATTACGTAGATTATGTCAAATGTACGCATGAGTGAGTAAAAACAATTTGAAGAGGGGATACCAAAAAGTCATTTGGCAGGCTGTATCTGGGTTTCAAAAAGAAAACCACGTTTTTAAAAAGTTCAATATCTGTTCTTTAATTTGATACCTCAATTACAGAAAATGGTCAAAAAATAACAAAGTTCTGGTTATTTGAAAAAAGGCTTGAATTTCAATCATTTCATAAAATGAAGATGTTTTACAGGCTAGCGTTCAAACTCACTCGACACTCCGTTTTGTTGACAATCAGCCATGCATTAAGTCTTTTGTTAACCGTGCGATAGCTTCTGTGGGAAACCGCTGAAAGCACGTTTATTTAATGAAATTATGGAAATACAAGCATTGTTTCGAGGGAACATAACTTTTTTACTTCTTGACCATTTTCTGTGATTAAGGTATCAAATAAAAGAGCAGATATTGAACTTATTAGGCATGTGATTTTCTTTTTGAAATTCAGACACCCCCCGCCAAATTAGTTTTTGGTATCCTTTCTTCAAATTGTTTTTGCTCACTCATGCGTGAATGAGGAATAATATAATTAATGTCAGATGAAGAGGAGATTCTAAGCTTTACATTGGTAGGTCATTTGTATATTGTATTTATGATTAAGTTATGATTAAGTTATGATAAATCATCGCTAAATCTCGGTTTCGTTTATTCTGGGACGCACTGTATATTATTCATGGATTGGTGATAGGGGATATTTACTCACTCATGCTGAATGTGAACGAAAGCTTTGTTTCAAAGTAAATTATATGTCGTATTATTTTTCTCTAAGTCAAACAATAAAGTGTCGACATCGAGTGAATATTGAAAATTGTGAAAAACAAATGCAGAAAATCCTTTGAAACCTTCACATATGAAAGTTTTAGTACGTGACCAAAAGGGATGTCAATATATCTTTGAAATTTTGCTTGGAAAGAACAAAATATTTTTTTCAATATGTTCAAAAATGGGATCGATAATTAGATGACCTTTCCGATTATATTAATATTGAGAAAAAGCATATCCTGATATTTCGTTTTGCTTCAGATCTTTTCAGTGATCTCTCAACAGTAAACTTTCAGCTGTCTTCAGAGTCGTATATATACGGGAATCTTGCTGGAAATGTTGCTAGGGGTTTTTCCAAAGACAGCATATTTCACTGGTCGCGAAGACTGCTGAGAGACCTTGCCAATTGTCGGCCTTTCAGTGGTCTCACAAAAGTCTCTGTTCTGTGGAATAGGGGCCTTCCATAGTTAATATCCGGCTTTCCGAACACTAGGTCTGCATGTCAAAGCGAACCGTATACCGCTGAACCAGAAGAATAGATTTTTGCATGTCAGCCACTAGCGTACCTACGGGGGGGGGGGGGGGCAGGGGGGTACTCTGCCCCCCTTGACGAGTCACAACCCATGCAAAAACGTATCTCCCCCCCCCCTGACGGGCTTGAAAAACCTTTTTTGCCCCCCCCCCCCTGACGAGCTTTAAGACCTTTAATGCCCCCCTGACGAGCTTGAAGACCTTTTTTTTTTTTTTTTTTTTTTTCTGGTACGAAATCCTTTATTTGTGATCTGATCGAAGACCTTTTTTTTTTTTTTTTTTTTTTTGCTTGTCAATTTTTGTCTGGTACGAAATCCTTTATTTGTGATCGAAGACCTTTTTTTGGCGGACGGTTTTGCCTCCCCTGTGGAAAATCCTAGGTACGCCACTGATGTCAGCCCTCTTCTCCATGTTCGGCTCAAATCCCCTTACCCATTAAAAAAGAACCAAAAAACTTGGGATATCATAATCCCTCAAAGTGTCATTTCTGGGACATTTACTTTGTGCTTTATTAAACACGATTCTAATTGTTCTTCATCCTGCCCCCATCTTTTCGTTTTCTCTATACTGTGTATTTTTGTTTACGCTTACCTATAAAGGGACCATATACCAAGGAAATTTACTGATATTTATGTTGTCTTCTTTTCTGTGGTTTAGATATCAATGAATGCAGCAGTAATCCGTGTGGTGATCATGGTGTTTGTCATGTTCATATAAATGGTTACACATGTGAATGTAATGATGGGTGGAATGGAACATACTGCGAAAAGGGTGAGTATTTCCTTCTCATTTCCCCCTCCATCTGCTTTGAAATGAGTAATTTTCATCGTTTACACATAACTTTAAATCCGGCTTTCCGAACACTAGACCTATGTCTGCATATTAAACCGTGTACCGGCGCGGAACCGTTGGACCCCCATGCAAAACTGTCCTGCAGTCGCTGCTCTGAAAACTTCTAAGCATGCATGAACTCTTCTGAAAAAAAGTCGAATGTAAACCTTTCCACTTAATTTTTTAAAGATAAAAAGAGGATCTAGGAATATTTACAAGCTAAAGTGTCTAGTTTCGTTCAGACGTGGGTCCCTATAGTTGGAGTAAAGTTTTATGTCAATTCCATCTCCTTCTGTTATGTTATTAAAAACCGTAAAAAATGAGTTCTTTAATTTTATATGTACATGATGTAAGGACAAGCCAGATAAAATCAGTAGGAAACAGATGGTTTGTGCTTTTGAAAAAAGATATTTAAGTTTGGTTAATATATCATTAAAGCTTACATCGATTCGGAGAATGATTTTAGGTAAATGTGATGACCTCTTTCATTTAAAGAAGTTAATTTAAACAAACCATTCGTCATCGAATTTGGAGATGAATATTTCTTATCAGTATCTAGTGAAGTTTTTAATTCATCTTTAGAAAGATGTATTTTATGTTTCTGTTGATTCAAGCGGAAAGAAATAGTTGGCTTACTTATCCTTTGTGGAAAAATAGCTCTATTCAAATTTGTAAAAAGTCTATATTTTTCAGTCTTGGTATGAAAAGGGCATTATATATTATTCATGACTTGATTGGTGATAGGGGACATTTACTCACTCATGATGAATGTGAACGAAAGTATTGTTTCAAAGTAAATTATTTATCGTATTTTTCTTTAAGTCAAACAATTAAATATGGATATCGAGTGAATATTAAAAATTGCAAAAAGAATAAAGAATTTTGTTTGAAACCTCCATATGAAAATATTAGTACGTGACCGAAAGGGATGGCAATATATCTTTAAAACTTTGCTTGGAAAATACAAAATGTATTTCTTTGATATGTTCAAAATGGGATCGATAATTAGATGACCTTTCCTATAATATTAATATTGAGAAAAGGCATATCCTGATTTTCCAGTAAAGGTGTACAAAAACGTCAAAATTAGAATTTTTGTGATTTTCTTCACTGGTCAGCCCCCTTCCCCGTGTTCGGCTCAAATCCCATTAACAAAGTACAAAAACTTGGGATATCATAATCCATCAAAGTGTCATTTCTGGGACATTTACTTTGTGCTTTATTAAACATGATTCTAATTGTTCTTCATCCTGCCCCCATCTTTTCGTTTTCTCTTTACTGTGTATTTTTGTTTACGCTTACCTATAAAGGGACCATATACCAAGGAAATTCCCTGATCATACAACACACACTGATATTTATGTTGTCTTCTTTTCTGTCGTTTAGATATCATTGAATGCAGCAGTAATCCGTGTGGTGATCATAGTGTTTGTTATGATCATATAAATGGTTACACATGTGAATGTAATGATGGGTGGAATGGAACATACTGTGAAACGGGTGAGTTATTTTTCTCTATTTTTTTTTCTCCATCTGCTTCTAAATCAGGACTTCGTTTACGTTTTAGATGCAGTTTTCAAGGCGCTTATACGTACGTTTCTGCGAAGGATTTGCAAAGACGCGAATATCAAAAAATGAAAAGTCCATCATTTGTATTTTAACTGACATTGTGCACAAAACATTAAAAAATGATACTACTCGCGAATGCCAGCGACCCCAAGCAACTCCCGCGAACAATTTATTGCTAAAACTCTTAATAATCCTGATTACAGGGCTGCGTGTGAATATGTGGATGAAAGTCCGGCCATGTTATTTAATTAACAGAATATTAGCATGATTGTTGAATATAATCAGAGTTGGCATCATCTGCACGATTTAATGACAAGGGGGGCAGGGGTGGGGGAACTGTACCCTCTTTTATTAGCTACTGTACAGATTTTGAAATTCGAGAGAGGCGGAAGGCATGCACGTCACCCGCCCCCGGCCACCACGCGATTAAACATAAATATGCGTCTAATTCTAAACAGGTCTTTTTTTTTTGTTGAACCTCTTTAGAAACTGAGGATGGTATAGTTTAATGTCTGTCTTTTGAATAACATATATTTGATATAATTATTTTTTATTTATTTTAACCAGACATTGTTTTTAAACTTACTTTAGCCATCTGTCCCAGTGGTTGGTTCTACCACGGTCAAAAGTGCTTTTTTCGAGAGATAGAAAGGATGTTATGGACGGCTGCAAAGGAATATTGTGGTAAGAAACGCGTCACACTGTCAGGCGGGATCGGGACGAGACAGGCGTCGCTGCTATTGGTTGAAACTCAAGAGGAAGCTGACTTCATTGCCAATAAGTTTATGCGTAATCATGAGGCCTACCCTCGAATCTGGATAAACTGCAACGACGAGCTCACGGAGGGTAGATGGGTCTGCGAAAGCGATGCTTCGGGAACAGTTTTGCCTTACAGGAGTAAGAAAAACGCACATTTGCATTTTTGTATCATTAACTTTGGGATCTTTCGTTGAAATTTGGTTGTTGTTGTTGAAGAGTGCCGTGGGTTCCACGTACGGTACATCGTGCTTTCGTGGGCGTTATGTTGGTCATGAAAAGGACCACCCATAAGCAAACTCGACATGTGCATTCTTGTCGTCTTCAGCCCACGAAAGTATACATGTTGAAACCCTCTACACTATTCTTCTTCTTCGCCATGAAAACCATCAGAAGTTATCTTGGTGGTTGTTTAATTCTTTTCACAGTAATCAATTCCTCTTTGATATTCTCCCTATTCATTCAAATCAGTTTCAGCTCAGTCCTCTTTGAAGTGAACGGAAGTTCACCGAGAAAGAAACATTTGTTTTTATTAAAAACAATCCCGGGATTCAGGAGGGGGCTGTTGGCGGTTACACGAGCCTAATTACAACTGGCAGGCAAAAGATATTCATTCGAGCAAACCCATTCTCAATTGTTGAATTTGATATTGCTGATTGACAAAAATGAATGAATATGATTGACAATCTAACACTGATTCTAGGGAGGGTACCTACTGAACTTCCTTTTTCCAAATTGGAAAGATATATCACTACTTTCGAACTATTTTTTTTACTGGCGGAAGAATTAGGGCCATTTTACTCTCTCAAATGATGAATTTGATCCTGTCAGATGTAGTCTTCATAAATGCTGATTTATTTTTTTAAATGAGCCGGTCGAGGTACCCTTTTCTGGTCAGATATGGAATGTCAGACATATATCCTATCCACTGGTAGTAAACATTCAACCCTCGAATTTCCTCCTTATTTTTTATGAATGTTCTAAAGTGCTACTTTAACACACGAGTCTGGGAAATTATTTAGGCCTGTGATACCTGGATATTATGAACCAGAGCCATCATAATCGAGAGAGGATTGATTGATAAAACTAGCACCTTATATCTGTATATAATGATAGCCAAGCGAGCCCAAAGTCGATGACGATTATAATAGGGTTTATTTAGTCAGACTACACCTCATGAATATTCATGACCACAGAAAAAAATGCGGAATTTCCGACGCATAGATCTAGATCAACCCGACTGGACTATTGACGCAAGTTCGTGTCTCGCCTTTGATGTTTAAAAGTTTCCTTATTATTAATTTTTTATGCAAGACTTACAAGTCCAAAAACCTCCAAAATAGATTTCCAGACTGGCTTCGATACGGAAAAAAGGAGCGCGTTAAGTCGCCATCCTGGTTTCAACCAATTAACATGGCGCATTATTTTCATGGACTTCCACGAATTGTTCGTGGAACTTACCTGCTCTGCTAGGACTATTTTCATAGAACTTGTTGAAATAACAAATTTGCAGTTAAAAACTACGGAAATCTTCAATCTGATTGGCTGATAATAAATTTGTTCTAGAAATTGTGCATTTGTTATTATAATAGATCTTTATGAAACGGATCCCTTCTCTCCAATGATGGTGCATTTGGTTAAATTATTTGCATATTTGCAGATTCTTTTCAGAAATATGAATAAAAAATAATTGCACTTGAATTTACCTTTTAAAGGTCAATCAGATTCATTTATACTATTCAAGTGCCAAAAAGATAATTCAACCATGAACCATATATTAAAATGAATTTTATGGAATCTATGATACACATACTGGGGCAACGTCTCGGGGGGGGGGTGTTGGCAGAGTCGACATCCATGTTATTTCAAGTAATGTAAACAAAATAAAAACAGGAGAAAACATAGAGAGATGTCGAAATAAAAGAAAAGTTTCAAAAAGAGACCATATCGTCGCGAGATATCATACATCAATTTAATTGAATAAAGAAAAAAAAACGACATCGCCTTTTTGTCGATTCGCCCCCAGCATCCCTGCCTTGAATTCCCGGAAAATAATGTGCACATGTGGTATTTGGAAGTAGTGCTTCGAAAAAGCACGAAATTGCTTCATATATAGATTCTCATTTGTACCAGACTCAATTCACATATTTAACAGTAGGGCAAGACGAGGTCAAACTGCCTTGTAGGCTGATGTATCTTAGATGGGAGGGGATGGGGATCAGTCCCCTGGGAACAGCATGTTACTTATTTAATTCATGTTTAATAACCATTCAAATATTTATTTAGTCATAACGCCATTTTGCTGTTATATACTGTCAATTATCATTTATTGGTATACATTGTATTTGTAAATTTGTTGGTAACCAGCGAGCACCAAATTTCCATTTGATTGGACAATAAATAAATTCAATTCAATAAATGTGATTTTTACTCAACCTTTATTGATTAGTTGTCTACTGTTAATTGTCTGTAATCATGGTGTTTCATTTTGATTAATTTAATGATGACGATTCAATTAATTCGTTACAGATTGGTTACCTGGCCAGCCCTCTGGAACTGGGGATTTTGCAGTTTTGAAAAATATCACAAAAGACGGAGAGATGAATTACGGTGTTGGATGGTTCGATTGTTTTAAAAAATATTGTGAGAAGCCAGCTATGGTTGTGTGCCAAGTACGCCTATAAGCATCCACACGTTACAGAGACCGTCCACTCGCTGCGCCCATTAGGCGATGCTGTGTTGTGTGTGCACATGGTTGCTTGTGTGGGTGTGTGTGTGTGTGTGTGGGAGGGGTTATAATAACCTACTTCTGGGGACATTGTCTTACATTTTACCAAGAAGATTCTATGACTGGAGTTCCAACAGGCAACAAATTTATTCAAGCAGCTGTTCATTTCTAAAGAAGCACAAAAGAAAGAACGGCAACAATAAGGATCTTTTTGATGTCCGCCTTCGAAGCCGCCAGTTTCAATGAAGAAATCCGAGGGGTGAAATTTTACGAATATTCATTTGTATCAATTTTTTATGTTTCATATTAATAAACAAACTGAAATTTGAATGCATGACAAAACATCAATAACCAAGCACTATGATTACGACGAGATATTTGCCCATATTATATCAATTAACCTTTAATTAGTGAAAAAAGAAAGAATTTTACCTTTACTGAAACCAGATTTTAACACTTTTCCGATAGTTTGCGGCGAATGAAAATTTCAAATGTGGTCGGTGGAATATTGTTATTCATTACTGTATATGCCAGATGAGTGCCCGCACATGCCCAGTCGAGCAAATTTGAGTCATATTTCAGGACATATTGCATAGTTTATTTTCTCATGCCTTCTAATTTTGTACTACACATTATAACCAGACCAAGATGCGGCGAATAAGTAATTATCATCACAAAAGCATATTTCTTATGTATGACCTATAGCTGCGGAGTCATGCGGGAATCATTTGTCTACACAATTGCAAGAGATGTTGAGCAAAGTGCATGCCTGACATACTTTCTGCTGGCGGTTTTTAACCTTGTTTAAAGATATTTTATTTGCTGTTACTCCATCTCATTTGAAACCTCCTTGATTTTACCCATCAACCAACCGTGAGCGTCCTACAACCGACATAACAATGAACTCGTGAGGGCGCTTTTGATGTGTTACAACGCCTCTCTTCTTTCCTCCGTCCAACTCGAATTTAAATCTCCAGAAATCAACTTCTGCTTTTATTATTTTTTTGTCACATTACCATAGGACATTTACATTGTGATTATTAATTGTTCCGTTTTCGAGATGTTTGCGGAAAAAGCTACGCCACTCCCTTCGCTTCTTCCCGAAAGACCAAACCCGGTTTTTTTTACGTTCAACTGACATCCGTAACGTAGACGAGAAACCGCTTTCGGGAGAGGAACTTTACAAGAGCATCTTAAAGGTCGTTCAACCCGAGAATATCTCTAGTCTTCAAGAAATTCGTAACTTATGGAGAATCTACCTGATTTCATCCGAGGATAGAGCTTCTTTGTTTTCAAACGGCCTTGATCTATATACGTGGTTTTTTTTGTTGCAATCCATGACGTCAATCCTTTTACGAAGGTGATGGATGAGCATGTTACCAGGGTTGTAGTGAAAGATATATTAGTCTTTCTTTAATTATTGATGATGTCATCAGAGGAGAAATCTTGGCTCGAAAGCAGGAAATAAAAGGAGATATTCATCTGCAGCGCCTTGCGGGTCAACGGTCAGCTGACATTGTTTAAATGGGGATAGGATCATCTTCATCACCCCTCCAACCCACCCTCTCCCAAGAAAGATGAACTTTGGTAGCCTGTTCACCGGTAGAGTTTACCATGATGGCCGGCCACAGCAATTCAGCAGGGGTCGGGTGAAAATAATGCTCGAGATGCTTAGAGGTTGGTCAACATGCACCCACCTGTATTAGTGAAGTAAAGTGTCTTAGGTGCAGCAAGTTATGGCTCATGAAAAGTGCTTGTCCTAGCAATGAAAGTGCTGATGTGTTACGTGACAACGCGGCATCTTGTGATACCATGGATACAATGTGTCCGCCCGATTCCGAACCAATCACTCAACAGAAAGAGTCTTCTTCGAGTCATCAAGAAGCGGAACGTCAAACGAGCCTCGCGGATTTTCTGACAAAACCATGCACAGCAGGGCAATCGTATCTTCGCTTCCTCCTCGGAAACATGGTAAAGCTGCAACTGATCGTCAGACATCGTACGCGTCAGTTGGAGCAATCTCTAACAACCGAGAGCAGCGACTACAGAGAAGGCAGCTAAATAAGAACTTAGAAGCAGCACAAGTGAGCAGCAGCGAAAGCGAAGTTGACGCCGTAGGTGAAGATTCACCCTCAACATCATCTTCATCTGAAGTTCCAAAGGCTGTTTCGAAAACCCGCCAAAGGAAGGCGAAAATGATCATATAAAAACAAGTAAACTTTGAAGATATATGTTCCTGGAAGAATTTTATCTTTAACCCTTACTCTAAAATTTAGTGGTCGGTGCTTAAGCGCACTTTATATCATTGAATGTGAGAGGGCTTAGGGATCCTATGAAGCGAAGTAAGATATTGTGGGGTAATTGTGCAATGGTCCATTTATAAGCCGAATACAGAAACGTGCAATAAGAGTTATTACCAATTCCTCTCCAAGAATCAGTACACAATCTTTGTTTAAAAAACTTAATTTACTCACTTTCAGTCATATAAACAGCTATCAAATTGCAAATTTCATGTACCTATTTCTTCACAATTCTCTTCCCTCTTTTTATGATGATTTATTTGTGAAAAACAAATATGTTAGTAATTACATTACCAGACAGTCTGACAACTTTATTTGCCTAATTTCAAATATAATTTCTCACGAACTACAATTGAATATGTTGGACCCACTCTCTGGAATAGTTTACTCAATGATCTTAAATCATGTCCTTCACTCATTAACTCTTTTAAACGAAAGTATACAAAAATCTTACAAACTCATGAATTGTTCCTTAAGCCGTTTTGTTGTTTGATTTTGTGTTTGGTTAGTTCTTTTTTTTTTAACACTATTTTTTCTGCTTACAACCGTTTGGGATTTGCCTTTGATAGGCCTTTGGCCTTTGTTAAATTCCACACATTTGTATTCTCTGTATTTTGTGTGATCTCATGTATTATATGCCTTTTATCACTGTAATTGTATGTATTGTCTTTTTATGCAAATGTGAAATAAATTTAATTGAATTGAATTGATTTTTTTTGGTTACATCAACAGAAAAGTGATATCGTGTTTTTACAAGAAACATACTGGACAAGTGATCTAGAACCTAAAATTAGAAATTAATGGAAAAGCCAATGTTATTTTAATCATAGAACGAACCATTTGAAAGGGGTTGCAGTTCTGATAAAAAATAATCCATATATTGACAAAATAATTAGCAAAGCTAAAGGAGATGGTAGAATACTGAATTTATCTTTTACATGTCAAGGTGATTGTTTTAATTGTGTTAACGTTTCTGCACCTACCAAACGATCAGAGAAAGGTTTGTTTTACAAAAAATGTATGAGTTGGATCAAAAACGTTGTAATTCCAAATGAGAGAATAATTTTTAGTGGAGTTTGCTCAAAATGAAAAATTAGACACACAAGGAATTTTATACACATATGGTACAGATGATTATATCCTAAAGTTGAAAAAACAATACTTTTTGCTAGATATCTGGAGAAAGTTATATCCAACATGTAAGCAATATACATGGTAGCCTCTTGTCGAGGCCCTGGCGGCTGCGTCCCGAGCGAAGCGAGGGATTTCGTAATTCGCGAAGCGAATTAGGCCTGGCGCGAGCCAGGGCCTCTTGACATCTGGGCTGAATTATATATTCATGAGGAACGTCTTCCTAATGAATATACATGAGTTGTAATATCACCGGTCACCTAGTAAACCAATGAAATGTCAAAGCTGTTTCGTCCGGGGTTCGGAATACTATAGTAGTCCACTATTCTGCAGGGGATTCAATTAATTGCGGGACACTAAAGGGGATATAACCAGCAAAAAGCGACAAGCATTGGTACTACTACTACTACTAGTACTGGCCGTAAAAGACCAATCACCGCCCCGAAACTTCCCGGGAGATACTGGTCAGCCGCTGGTCAGACTCAGTCAAAGGGAAACAACTCTACTCCAGCATTCCCTCACTGCACCGCGGAGAACGATAATCGACACATAGTGGAATCGCATGAAAGATAACATTTTTTCCATATCCTGTGGGTAGATTTACAAAAACATCTCGTCCTTTCAGTGCAGATTTAATTTTATCGACTTGCAAATCCTTAAATCGGTCAATATATAGCATTTTAGAGGCATATTCAATGCTCTTTGATACTTTCGTCGTCACTCTTCGCCAAGAATCCACGGGTCGCCATTCAAGATGAGTCATGAATATTCAATATGACGTATTAGCAGCCCGCGCTCTAATTGGATGATTTTCACCGACCAGTTTTTGGTCGGTATATTGGTAAAAACAATAAAATAACAAAAGAAAGTCGGTGAAATTCGGCCCAGATGTCAAGAGGCCCTGTCTCGCGGCGCTCTGCTTCGCTCTCTCCCTTGCTTCGCCAAGTTCGCTCGGAAAGCAGCCGACAGGGCCTCGACAAGAGGCTATATACATGGAGGCAAAATTCCCTGAATTTATTTTCTCGTTTGGATTATTGGCTTATTTCAAGAGACCTTAACCAATATGTTCACTCATACGGATATCAGACCTTTATTTACTGTGACCATAATGCTATTTCATTGAAATTAAAACTTATTACTGATGTACGAGGAATGGGTTACTGGAAATTTAACAGTAACTTACTTAAAGATGATAAATAAAGGTTGAATATTGAAAATCTAATAACTAAATGTAATTAAATTGAAATATGAAAACCTTGATGCTCAAGGAGAGTGGGAAATGTGTAAAGTTAAGATGAAAGAATATACAATAAAATATACTATAGATGTACAACGAAAAAGAAAAGAAAAACTTGTTCATTTGGAAAAGCGATATTTTCATTGAGCAAAGAAATGGACAGTAGTCCTGATGATAGAAATGTCGAAGAAATTAATAAAATAAGGAAAGATATAGAAACATTGTGTAATCATAAATGCAGAGGAGCCTACATAAGATCGAGAGAGAAGTGGATGGAGGAAGGAGGAAAATCAACAAAATACTTTCTTGACCTTGGAAAAAAGACAAGGAAAAAAGATAGAAGTTGATTTCCTAGAATACAAGGGTAAAACCATCACTGATAAGGTGAAAATATTACAGATTGCGTGAATAATATGATAATTTATACCAAAACCTTAATTTTAAAGTGATTTGGAGTACGAACAGTATTTATTTGATACAGATATGCAAATGTTAAATGGAAATGAAGCGTCAAGTTGTGAAGGCGATGTAACCGAAAAGGAATGTACTAAGGCTTTGTCAAGAATGCATAACAAAAAATCACCAGGCAGCGACGGCATATGGCAGTCGAGTTTTATAAATGCTTTTGGAGCAAACTAAAATATATCTTAATGAGTAGCTTACGGTCACAGAAAGCAACACTTGTCTCCAAGTCAGAACATGGCCATGTTGGCGTTATTATTTATAAATAGAAAAAAATATTCATAATCGGAGACCGATATAAATCCTACTTTCCTAATTTTGGATTACAAAATGCTTGCACAAGTTCCTGCCCAACGTTTACAAAATGTAATAACGAGCATTGTATCTCTTGATCAAAGTAGTTTTATAAAGGAAAGGTCTTCTGCCAAAAATGTACGTCAGGTGCAAGATATAATTGATTATTATCAGGGCATCAAGGCCCCGGGGATCATTATGTTTTTGGAATTCATCTTGAAAATTCTTTCATTCAATGGATGCAATCGATGTATAAAACGCAAAAGGCCGGGTGTTAAATCATGGCTGGATTTCTGACACGTTTCAAATTAAAGGGGGAGTGAACTGTGTGTGATCTCTCATTGACTGTGTGTTATAAATACATAGTCTTAAAATATACGTTTTCAGATATCTACTAATACAATTAAGAATAAATTGACCTATTTGTATAGAGAAACTAAAATGTTTTGAGTGGAAAATTAATTGGTTTGCTACTTGGTAACATAATTATTGCGGTATAAATGTGTTGAGTAATTAATTAGCATGTTATCACTCAAGTGGGTCTATATTACTAGCCTACACTATGGGTCAGGATATTGGCCAGGTATGAGTAGTTAAGCACTCGAGATGGCGCTATTGGTTCGTATCTGCTTTAAAAGAGGTGTAAGGCAGGGGTGCCCCCTCTCATCACTACTTTTTTTTAATAATTGTTGCAGAAGTTTTGGCAAGGAAAAGTAAACAGAA
Source organism: Lytechinus pictus (assembly GCF_037042905.1). Lineage (NCBI taxonomy): Eukaryota > Metazoa > Echinodermata > Echinoidea > Temnopleuroida > Toxopneustidae > Lytechinus > Lytechinus pictus. Next base: position 8,570,938 of record NC_087260.1, read on the forward strand.
TCACAAAATTGAAGGTCTCAATTTACACTTTTCGCAGATGAATAATGATCAAGTAGAAGTTGAAATATCCCAATTGCCGATGATAAGGCAATATTTATGAAAAATACAATTTCTCTTTCTGTATTGATGGAGGAATTAACACTTTTTTGGGTTCAAATGCTGGGCCAAAGATTGATTTGCAAAAAAACAAGCTGCTGAAGCTTATTATTGATATTGACCCAGGACAAATATAATGTAATGAAGAACCGATAAAATATTTAGGTATATATGTTGGGGAATATGAGACAGAAGTTGAAGATTATAATTGGCAAAGTAAACTAGATAAAATACAAAATATTATTAGAGTCTGAAAACTAAGAAATGTAACATTTTTTGGAAAAATTGGTTTTATCAAAACTTTTTTGGTATCTCATATTGTTTATCCTGCAAAAGTAATTAGAGTTCCCCAGATAATAATCGAGTCTCTAAATAAAATGTTATATACTTTCATTTGGAATTCTACAACAGAAAAGGTTAAAAGAAATGTTTGTATAAATAAAAAAAAATTAAGGTGTATGGTCCACTTGGAATTAAAAATGAATCGCTAAAGATTTCTTGGATAAGCAAGTTATTAGAACACAGCGAACGTAGCTGGAAATTTCTTTTTAATTATTGGTTATCTAAGATTGGTGAAATTCCTTTATGTTTTGAATATAATATATCTACAAAAGATATGAATTTTCTTTGTATAAAAGCAAATCTACCAAGTTTTCACCGTGATTTTTTGTAGCTGGTCTTAGGATATAATCGTTTATTTGATGTAAAAAAACATTGACAATAAAATAATTTGAAATAATCGTAATATAACATTTGATAAACGTATGTTGATATTTGAGAAATGGAAGCCTGCAGGTATACTTAGAATAAAAGATGTTATAAGAAATCGTCAGTGGTTAGCACCGAATATTTTGAATAAATCTATTTATTCTTCTCAACTTTTATTTGATTGAGAGTATGCAAAATTAAAAAAGTCTTTTCCTCTCTATTGGTTGAATAAGATGTTTGAGAAAAATTATCGACTCAATTGAAAAAAAAGGTGAACGATTTTTAATTTCATAAAAAAATGGAGTACAACTAACTTTAGATTTTTTACCTACAAGAAAGATATATTCATTATTATGTTCAGAAGTATCTGTAGAACCTGTCATTGTATCCTTTTGGTCTAATCTTTTTTCTTTAACCCGTTTCTTTTAATTGGAATCATGTCTTTTATCTTAAGTTGCATTTAATCGTAGATAACAGAGTTAGACAATTTAGTTTTAAAGTTTTGAACAAGGTATTACCCTCAAACGATAATTTATTTCAGTGGTGTGCAATAAATTACTCACACGTGTAACATTTGTGGGGTAGTTGAAACCACTTTTCATTTCTTACTGTACTTGTAAACATGTTCGATTATTTTGGAAGATTATAGAAAGTTTGGTATTTTATATTTTCAAGCTTACCCTTTCTATGGATGAAAAAAACATTGATTATAGGCTATGATCTACAAAATTCCAGCCATGCTATGTGTGACGTACAACCCCTGACACCATCGACGACAGAACTAGCCAAGTCCATGTTAAGTAGCGTGCAACTGTGCAGGTTCAGTCTGCAATTTAATATAAACAATAAACACTTGTTAAGTCAACATGTCTTGTAACAGATACATTTTCTCACATGTATCATGAAATTATTTCTTTTCCTTTTATATGCAAATAAATATCATCACGCAAATAAATATATATCTTGCTTGAAATACTAATATTTTGTTGTATCAAGTGTCAGTCTTTCAATATAGCAAATGCTTACATCAGCTGAATTCTCACAACCTTCTTCGATTAAATCAAACCTCTACTCAAGGCATTCTCCTGAGCCTCTACCAGCTTTGAAATATCTCAACCTTGTCTGACATTGCCCTTTTTTGTCTCACATGAACTACACTAATTATCATAAATGTACTCCAAATTTATACAGGCCTTTGTTTTAGTCATAGCCCTCATACATGTATAGTAACTGTAAACAAAGAACTCAGAGTCATATTTTCTTGTAATTAAAAAACCCTACAAGTATTTGGTGTCGTCAAACAATAAGGAATAGCGCACTCTACGACAAATTAACGTAAGTGCCCACGTACCCGATTCACTATCCATTATATAACACACATAGCGTGCACTTTCACATGCACTTTCATTCACATATTGAAACTCACCATACAGTAATTTGGCACTTCAAATAATCATACTTAAATCCCATGAAATTACAATTGAATCAGTTGTATAGATAATTAAACTATTTAACTTCAAGATTAAATGCTCGTGTACTCACATCATTGGGCTTGTATGCAATTTTAAACCAAAATCAATGGCATCGTCGGGCAACAAAACAACTCCAAACTCAGAATTTTTAGCAGCACGCTTTGACAACGCCCTCACTGGCCAAACTTGTATTTCGCTTCGATATCATCGCTTATGACGTCAGTCTCGCCAATTCACACCCGACACTATGTGTAATCTATTTTGTGTTATTGCTCAATTTATTATTTCTCTAATTATATAAAAAGCATATTCAAAGGTAAAAAGTTTTGATGTAAATTCATTTTGGGTTGAATTCAAGCTTACTATGATTGTTTACTTAGAAAGATTATGTTTTAAACAAAATAGAAAGTTTCGAAATTGAAAAAAATGTGATACTCAAAAAATCTTTCATTGTTTGATAGAATTTCAATTATTTATTGTTTATACATATGCATATGTTATTGTGAATAAATACCTCGATTTGAGGATAAAAGAACAAATATATAACAATGAAAATATCGCTCTAGTTGTTTAGGGGTCAATTCAGGGAATACTTGTCAATGTGCCGTTTTGTTTCCAATACATGTTAAGGGTAGGGTACACTAGCGTACCTACCTACGGGGCAGTCTGCCACCCCTGACGAGTCCCAACCCATGCAACGTACGTATCCCTGCCCCCCCCCCCCTGACGAGCTTGAAAGACCTTTTTTGCCCCCCCCCCTGACGAGCTTGAAGACCTTTATTTGCCCCCCCCCCCCCCCTGACAAGCTTGAAGACCTTCACGGTACAAATCTTGGACTTTATTCAGAATCTTGCCTCAATGTTCAATTTTTTTAAAAATATTTGGAAATTCATTCTAGGCGAGACGAACCTGCGACAATGAAGTCGACTAGTCTGCTGTGCTTTTGTTTAACTTTGTGAGCAGCCGATTTAAAAAATTCTCAAACCAAGATGAAAAATGTGTACAAGTGCATGTATTAGATCTAATAAACCCTGAAAACAACCATTATTGAGAATGAAAAGCTAAAACTACAAGGCAAACCCCGATTTTGTAAATAGGCGTCTTATAGACGCCTAAATAGTACACATAAGTGTATGGGATGAAATTAAGGTGGTGTTTACGGTCACTTTATATTTCAATTTTTGAAGCAGTAAATAATTATTTTCGAACGCAATTTTTTCTGGGCTTCATTTTTGTAACATATCACAGACACAGGTGACAAGTGTGACCTTCTAGCTCAGATTTTTTTTAAAGTCAAACCAATGTTAACCAATCACTTTAAGGGTGTGAATGTGCAGCCTATCAATCCCTCCAAGTGTTTTACCTTACATATTGCTTTTATGAAAAACCCTATCTCCTGAGGTTCTTGCCATTAATACCTCTGCCTTATGTAATGTAGAAAGTATCAAAATTCTTGGAGTTATACAATCTACCGGGACAATCTGATTTAAAATGGAATTTACATGTCAATGACTTGGTTAAAAGGTGCAATAGAAAATTGTATATGTCAAGGAAACTGAAAAAGTTCAATTTACCTTTGAAGGATTTAGTGACAATATGGGTTATATACTACCAATTTTAAAATATTGTGCTCCAGTTTTCCATAGCAATCTTACAGCAAAACTAAATTATACTATTTAAAGAATACAACGGAGAGTATGTAATAATTACATCACATACACAAATGCATGTCAGGTATGTAATTTACCAACACTTGAGGAGAGAAGACTGGCACTGTGTAAAAATATTTGCAAAATCACTTTCAACTCATCCTTTGTGTAAGAGATGGCTACCTCGGAAAAAAAAACATACAAACATATCTCTTCGTCGTACAAACAACAATCAACAATGTCTAATAAGAACAACAAGATTTAAAAACAGTCCATTGCCTTTTTTGGTTGACATACTCAACAAAAAGATGAGTGTGCCGACTAGGAAAGGCAATACACAATGGTCATCCCCATAAGTATACGGTCTCCTCTCCTTCAAGTCTGCCATGATCAAGTTACATTCATTCATTCATTGACTTTTATGTTTTATCTAAATTGTATTAACTTCTAAATGTATAGCCTTTTTAATGCATTTTACTATGGTTTTTACCATGCATTCAATTGTGTCAACACCAACTTGTAAACATGATTTTTCGAGCTCCTGCTGTTTTTTCATGTGTGATTGCTAACATGTTTGATTATCAATAAAGACCAAATTATTTGAATTGAATGAATTTTATGTCCTTGATAATTAATTTAAGTTAAATAATGGGAGATGCACAGTAATAGAGACAGCGGGTCATGTCTGTATGTCGTGTCCAATTTCAACAATATTGCATTCTTGATTTCATTCCCTTTTTAATAAGTTAATGACCTCAATTAATTCACTGTACCTTTTAAATGAAAACGAAATCACTTTCCACAAGTAATGTTCGCTTTCGCAAAGTGTGATACACACGTGGTTTGCCCTTCATTGTTCAGCTTATTGTACTTATCCATCATTCATATTTTCTTTGAAGTTGATGCACTGATCCCATATCAATCATGAAATCTTTACTTTTGATGGTTATTACTCTTCTGCACATGGTCAAGTTTATTTTGATGAGCCAGGATAGATCAGGAAAATATCCCTGCTCTGGGGCCCGTTGCAGAAAGAGTTGCAATCAAACGCAACTTCAAAAATCATGCGCAACTTGATTTTCAGCCAATCAACAGCGCGCATTTGGGACTTGCGATTGATATTTTGACTTGCGTTTAAACGCAACTCTTTCTGCAACGGACCCCAGATCCTGGATGGTAAAAATGGGGGTCACAATTTTAGAGAAATACAGCAAACTTGTTGCAAACTTGGAATGGCCGAAATATACCACAGTTACGCAACAGGGTGTGTATTCAAAACCGCTGAAGCGAGATTATGAAATAAGCTTTCTACTCCTGTACATTTGATCGAGAATACTATCACATTTTGGAATTAATTCAGCCGTATATCAGGGGGACCCTTTTTTTTGGGGGGGGGCGCTGTATTGTCCTATTAACAAAATGAATTACGCTCGAAAAATTATTGGGTAAAAGTGCTTCATGAGGGTAATTATATGTCCAACCAACATTGGGGCATTTCTTTTGGGCATTTGTATTTATCCAGTGTGATGAAAATTTTGCCCATTCTAAAGTAATTGCTGGTTATTTTTTAACCTTACTGCACAATATGCTTCCCGCATTGGGTAAAATACTGCCCCAAATTGGTTGGACACATAATTACCCTCGTGGTGGTAAAAATTTTACCCAATGTTTTTTAACAGTGTACGCATAACGCAATTTATGATATGACATAATAATTATCTTAAGAATTTAATTTTAGTGACTTATTCATATCAATGGTATATAATTCGAAATGTTTTCATTTGGCACATATATGTCAAGAATAACTTTCACCATAATGAATATACTTATAGATATTTAATGATTTATTGCCATATATAATTGACCGTTGTATCAGTACAGTCATGCATTATGTATTTTTATTTGCGTTGGAAATGAACCCTTGTATAATGCATTTCTTGTAAATGATGTGAATTAAACGGATGCCATAGACTTAAAAATTGCTCCTGCAACCATTTGTTTATATGTTCCTTGCACTAGATCTCTGCGCATACACATTTATCCCCCCCCCCCTTCCCTCTCTCTATTTTTTTCTCGATTCTTTGTTTAATTTCCATTCAAACATAATACAAAGTAATATAAATGAGATTCAAATTAACGTATTGACATTTTAAAGCAAAGCAATTTAATATAGAGCATATGGAAACCTCTCTCTCTTCCTTCTAAGCCAATATATCTCCTCTCTCTATTACGCCCCCCCCCCCTTGCTTCAGCAATAACTGTGTCAATCAAGGTCAAGTCTAACTTGTCTTTAATGTTTCGTGACAGTACAATGAGAAGGCCATTCAACAAAGTTATCACTCAACCAAAAATAATCAAGGACGTATCCTCCAGTAAATAAATACTAAGCAAGCGGTGGTGTACGGATGGGAGGCCTTGGGGCACTGCCCCCCCCCCCCACGAAAAAACCATGGCCAAGAAAAAAAAATTGAAGAAAATTGAAAAGAGAAGGGCGAAATATGATAATAATATTCAGACTATCATGTCAAAATCACAAGATTAGATTATGTAATAAGAAATGTCGAAATTTTTGCTCGCTCGATTTTTGCTCGCTCGCTTCGCTCACTCGCAACTTGGTAGAAATTTTGCCTGATACGCCATACCATGCCCTTTCATTTTTTTTGCTCATTTCTTCATTATCATCACCCCCTTCCTCTCTACTTTTTTTCTTGTTCATCATCATCACCGTCATCGCCACCACCACCGTCACCACCTCCATTGCCACTACCACTATTATCTCCACCACTATCACCACCATCAATGTTGGAAAGATATCACGAAAACCACCTCTTAGGATCATTTGCATGATTAAGGTAAATTGTGAGTGAATTGTGATACTTATTGTTGCCGTATATAATACTCGAGGCGCCTACGGCACTCTGGTCTAATTAATCAATAGGAATATTTATTCTACATCAATTGCCTCACTCGGGGGTAATCAACTAGTAATAACCTATCAACCAATAGGATTTATCAAATTAATTTAATTGGAGTGAAACTTTGTGAAAGGACAAGGTTGATTAAAAAACAGATGATGACATATGCTCAGTAGATCGAATCGATCTCCAACGTGACGAAACAACCGATCCGTTACACCAAATTTAAAGGTAGCCAGATCAGAGAGCGATATCAGACAGAACTACAGAAGGAATCGCTAAATTATCTAGTTTGACTTGAAGTTTCCATACAAATGTGTCTGTTATCGATTCCCGCCCTGAAATTTTATTGTGCCAATAATTCATGATACCTGCGAGCTTATTTCAGAGCTAATTATTTTGTCTAATACGCCATTGCATGAATATTTAGATCTTTAAAGAATCGAATTAATGATTTCTAAAGCGTAGATCGACTATGTAATCCAGCATTCTGAAATGACTGTTTTCATCATGTGAGTGGATTGGCCGGAAAGCAACAAAAGAAAGCACATAAAATCATCTAGATTTAGACTGGATGAACATACATATTCATGACTCCTTAAAAAAATGAAGATGGAAACTTATTTTCTTCTGACCAGAATGTTTTTGGTCTTCGTGCAGTTTCTTACGGGAGGTAAGTACGCATTGAAATTTAGCTTATCTGTCTTTGAAGTAGATTTCACTTTTATTTTTTTCTTATCAACGGAAATTCACCATGACAACGAGTTTATTTCAATATTGGTAGAAAAACAGAGTAAATACTGTTGAAGGTTTGATGAAAATCCGTCAAAAACAACGGAGTTATGATTTTTTTTACATTTCGATTTTGTGACGTAACAGAAAAGCAACTCCTTCATAATTGTAATTTTTCTCAAATATGTATAGTTTTGGGGGGACACGTCATTTCATATCACTTTCAATATGAAAATTATTGCTAAATGTTCCATTAAGAAATTAAAATGTATGGAATTCATTTTAGGGGCCTACATTATATAACTGAGGAGTTGCTTGCATTATGACGTCACAAGTTAAAAGACTGAAAAATTCATAACTCCCTCGTTCTTTGATGGGTTTTTATCAAACTTTCCCATTTTCCCCTAATTTTCCACTTTTATTAAAACTAACTTATTGTCAGGTGTCAAACAAACCAGGGCACAGGGAACGAATTTTAGACAAGGGGTGCTGATGTAAATTTGACAAGCCAAAAAAGAGGGTTTTTATTACAAGACGAATGTCATTGTGGTCTTGAGAAATTTGGCAAGCACAAAAGGGGGGTTCACTACAAAATATAAATCATTTGGGTTACGTTTTGTTACTACCATGCTGCCTATGGAGAATAATACAAGGGCTGCACCCCATGGAAAGTATTGGAGGTGCTTCAGCACCCCCGCTTCCCAGGGCAATGGAGTACATTTCCTTTAGACCACTTGTTTTAAATAAGTCTAATACGCTTAAATGTTAGGAGATTTCACTATCTTTAAAGTGAGAGAGGGAGGGACGCTGGGGAGGGAGAGAAAGAAGAGAGCGAGGGGGAGTGAAAGAGAGAGAGGGAGAGTGAGAACAGCTTCACAATTCACATGATTAATGAATGCTTATTTTACCTTAAATGATAAGAAAATAGGCAAAATTTTAATTTTATTTTGGCAGTGCACTCCGATCTTGGAGGTTTAAACGAGCATTCGACTTGCAGTGACGGTCTTGGGCTCAACTATACCCTGCCCATGTTTGAGGTCTGCCGTGAGCGCCCCGATGGTAACGGGGAGATGGTGGCTACAATCCCCAAGCTAACTCCGCTTCATCATGAGCATGAAGGTGATCAAGGAACATACCCGAACTCTGAGGGAGCGGGGACAGCAGGTCTCCGTCGGTGCAGATTTCCGGGTACGATTTTTTTTATCAAAAAAAGAGAGAAATTGTGACATTTCTAATTCATAATCCAGGCTGAAAAATTATATGATTTGAAAAGATATGATATACACTTAGATAGACAAAACAATGAAAAGTTCATCAAAATCGGCAAGGACGATATAAGTTCCTTTGTTATCAAAAAAGTATTTTTTTCTATACTTAAACCATTAGTACATATATTTAATTTATCTTTATGTTCTGGCAAAGTACCTAATAGCTTAAAAAATCGGAAAAATCATCCCAGTTTTCAAAAAAGGCGATAAACATTCATTCTCTAGTTACCGACCTATTACATTATTATCATGCTTTTCTATTAAAGATCCTGGCAAACAATTGTTTACAAAAGATTCATTTCCCACTTAGATAATAAAAGAATATTAAACAACTGTCAATACGGATTTAGGGAAGAACACTCATGTGAGCATGCATTAATTGACTTAAATAATACCCTCTTAACTAATATGAATAATAATTACCACTCATTTTGAATATTCCTAGACCTATCAATAGCCTTCGACCTCATAAAATTCTCTTATACAAATTATCTCATTACGGTATTAGGGGAGCAGTGTGGGAATGGTTCCAGAGCTACTTATTGATCGACAAAACTACACATCATTTAACAATTATGATTCTCAATATTCTATCGCCCAGTATGGAGTCCCCCAAGGCTCCATACTGGGCCCGCTTCTCTTCCTTATTTATATAAATGATTTATGTTCAGCATCTTCATTTTTTAATTATGTTTTATTTGCTGATGACACTATTATTATTTCTACCCATAGCAATTTTCTATATATTTACTGGAAAAAACAAATGATGAATTGTGTAAGATTTGTGATTGGTTCGATGCAAACAAACTCGTTGTCAATTATGACAAAACAAGTGTTATGTATTTTCGAAAACCTCATTTATCCCTCAATGTATCTTTTGACTTCAATGTTAAGATTAGAAATGTAATTTAAAATCAGTAAATTCCGTAAAATTCTTAGGATTTGTACTTGATGACAAGTTGTCTTACAATGAACACCGCTTTTTTGTTAGTAATAAGATGTCAAAAAATATAGGTATATTAGCTAAATTAGGTAATAATCTTACAGAAAAACATTTGCTTATGCTCTACAATTCTTTATTGCTTCCTTATATCTATTATGGTAATATCACTTGGGCAAGTTGTGGCACTACAAAACTAAACCCCATACAAATACTCCAAAAAAAGGCTTTACGTATTTGTTCTAACTCCCACTACCTACCTCCATCACGCCCTTTATTTTTTAGATTAAACACCTTGACAGTTTTTGATATTCATAAAATTCAAATTGCAATTCTAATGTACTACGTAAATCACAATTTAGCACCCCTAAATATGATTAATCTATTTAAATATAATAAAGACTACCATCAATACAATACCCGTTCCCACTCTAAATTCCATTATCCTGTAGCATTCAATCAACATGATCAATCAACCCTTTATTCATTTAAATCCACTGGTCCTCGAATATGACATTCCCTCCCTTCCAATGTAATTTCGAACACAAATGTTACTGCATTTAAAACAAAACTCAAAAGTTCACTTGTAATTATGTATGCCAATTAATCACATAATTCATTTCCAAACCCTTTTCTTGAGGCCCCCCCCCCCCCCTCCTTTCCCCTGTAGGTTTACCGTCTTATTTTCTTATGTATTGTTTGTGTTTATTATTGTTACCTTTTCACTTTTATGTACGCTTATATTATATACAGTGCGTCCCACAAAAAACGAAACCGAGATTTAGCGATAATTTATCATAACTTAATCAAAAATAAAATACACAAATGACCTACCAATGCAAAGCTTAGAATCTACTCTTTCATCTGAAATTATTTAGATTATTCCTCATTCTCGCATGAATGAGCAAAAACAATTTGGAGAAAGGATATCAAAAACTAATTTGGCGGGGGTCAGCCTCACTCGACACTCCGTTTTGTTGACGATCAGCCATGCATTAAGTCTTTTGTTAACCGCGCGATAGCTTCTGCGGGAAACCGATGAAAACACGTTTATTTAATGAAATTATGGAAATACAAGCATTGTTTCGAGGGAACAGAACTTTTTTACATCTTGACCAATTTCTGTGATTAAGGAATCAAATAATGATAATAATAATGAAACGTTTTTGTATAGCGCAAAATACATAAGCAAAGTTGCATGTCTCTAAGCGCTTTTTACAGAAGGAGTGGAGATGGAGGGGAGAGCACTGGGTTCTTACATTACTTGTTTACAAAATGGTGAATAAATGTGTTTTCAAGCTATTTCTAAACTTTTCGTATGGTTGTATATTTCTAAGATATTCTGGCATATTATTCCATAAAATAGCAGCTGCATGTGAAAATGATCTTTCCCCATATGACTTTGTCACAGTATGTGAGACCTGTACTAATGACTTTTTACTTGAACGTAGCATTCTGTCAGGTTTATATGGTGTTAACAATTCAATGAGATACAATGGAGCAAACTGATGGAAACATTGGTAGGCGAATAGAAGTACTTTGTAGTGTATGCGGGATTGGATAGGTAGCCAATGTAAGTTTTTTAAGACTGGGGAAAATAAAAGAGCAGATATTGAACTTTTTAGCCATGTGGTTTTCTTTTTGAAATTCAGATACCCCCGCCAAATTAGTTTTTGATATCCTTTCTCCAAATTGTTTTTGCTCACTCATGCGTGAATGAGAAATAATCTAAATAATTGCAGATGAAAGAAGAGATTCTAAGCTTTACAATGGTAGGTCATTTGTCTATATTATTTATGATTAAGTTATGATAAATCATCGCTAAATCTCGGTTTCGTTTTTTGTGGGACGCACTGTATATATGTATCGGGTGTCCCACTTATCAAGCTTTTGCTTTTAGGGGCACCCTAATCATTTAAACTATATTGTACATTCATGTATGATTTTGTATATATTTTGGTTTGTATATTGATTTTTTTTAAATGATTGAATAAAATGAATTGAATTGAATAACCAAAGTTATAACATTTTCGGTGAAACAGTTCTATGCATGAGTTCATGAATAGGCAGTGCATAGCAAGCTGATGATGTCATATCCCCATTTATTCTTTTGTATTTAATTATATTTATTCAACTTTTGTCCTGGGCTCCACCAATAATTAACAAAATTGGATTGGATTATGTCGTTACAAGGGAGACATAATATCGTCAAAAGAATAAATTGAATTTTAATGAATTCATGTAATAACATAAGAAAAGGGAAAGTGGAGACATGACGTTATCAGCCCACCTATTGGATATTCATAACAGCGAGCATAAAATAAGTGTTTTCACAAAATACCACTAAGCGTTTGATTTCAATGACTTTGATATTATCAGATTTTTATGAAATTTTCAGCGTTTTGCTCTGTGAGCTATATTCTATTGAGTCTATTTAGGCCCTATTTATTTCAGCCTGGAGAACTCCTTGAAAATATTGTACAATGTATATTTATTGGCAGATGTAATGTTAGGGGAGAAAGAATTTTTCTGCGCACTTCCCTGAAAAATTTGTTGGTATTTTATAATGGTTATCATTAGACTTCGTTCATCCTTTTTTGAGGGGTTTGACTGTGTTTGTTTGTGAAAGTTTTCTCAACAAACAATCACTCTCTCATTTCAATTCCCTTGGATAGTCTTTCATTTAATTGTACAAATTAACAGAAATATGGAAAGGACCCGTGATTTTTTTTTCATTTTCGATTTGTTAAACCTGAATCCAGGGGGCACAGCCAGCCCTCCCCCCCCCTGAGAGCCATAATCAAAATTTGTAATGTAAATACGCCGTTGTCACACGAGTGTGCCCCCCCCCCCCCTGAGAGTCTATTTTTAATGGTAATATGTCGTTCATACACAAGTTTTGCTTGTCAAATTTTACGTGAACAAAATGACCTTGAATTTTTGTTGAAAACCTTTTTTTTTGTCAAATTTTCATCGGGGAAAATGTGCCCCCCTTTTTGAAAATCCTGGATCCGCCCCTTGTTCAACGTACGTCGTATCAAAATACCCGATGCATATATTCAGACAATTTTTTTAGGGGTTATGTTATAAATGAGATGCTAACTTAGATGAACTTATGGTGAAACGTCAGGAGGACTTGCCGAGTGAAGATCGTTCGGGATTGCCCGTGTGAATGTCGTCACTTTTTTGGGGGGTCATTTATAACGTTTGATCTACCGTATACTAGTAGTGTTTAAATTGATGAAAATTTCCATTTACCACATTACACAAGCTCTATATCGGTATAAATCTTATTTTATTCTATATCTAATTTATCAGCGGAAATCGGATAGTTGTTTGGCATTAACCTAGTTACTCCTGAATGAGTAAAGCTCGCCAAGATATAATAATGACCGAAGCCATCAGAGTTTGATGGGGGACATATTGATCGACGTCCTGGGTAGGGGTCCAGAAGGGAATTTCTCCCTTCCCCCTCGAAAATGTGTGCTTATCTTAAGGGGGTTAATATGGCAAATTAATATGCAAAATAGTGAACATTCACTATGTTAGTTAGTATATACAGGTTGGGCAACGTATGTCCTTTTTTTTCATTATAAGATTTCAGCCGACCTTGGAATTGTTTGTTCATAGAAGATACTTATAACGTGAGTGGGTCTTGGTCTAGTGGTTCTGATACTGTCGACTTTCAAACAGAGAGTCGAGGGTTTGAATCGCAGTCATGGCGCGTTTTACTTCATTGAGAAATAAAACCGCGCTGCGCTTCACTCGACCCAGGTGAGGAGAATGGGTATCTGGCAGGATTAAATCATTGAATGCGTTGAGTACCGTTGTGAAAGAGATAGCTCGAGCTACAGCCGGGATAATAATAGTTGCGCTTTGTATTCCCCGTCACAAAGCACTATAACATAGCTAATAAAGGACAAGTCCACCCCAACAAAAAGTTTATTTGAACAAAAAGAGAAAAATCCAACAAGCATAGCACTGAAAATTTCATCAAAATCGGATGTAATTATAAGAAAGATATGACATTTTAAAGTTTTGCTTAATTTCACAAAACAGGTATATGCACATTATATGGTCAGTATGCAAATGAGGGGACTGATGACATCACTCACTATTTCTTTTGTGTTTTATCATATGAAATATGAAATATTCTCATTTTCTCCTCATTGGAAGGTGAAAAAAGTTTTCTTCCTCCATGAACATGGGGACTTACAATTGTTTTAACATTTTATGGTTCAGTCAAGCTGGTCCTTATTGTCAAATTTGTAAAAATTGAAATATTGTATAATTCAAACAATAAACAACATAAGATATAGTGAGTGAGGGACATCATCGACTCTCTCATTTGCCTGTTGCTGAGTTGTGCATAATAATTGTTTTGTGAAAAATAAGCGAAATTTTAAAATGTCACAACTTTCTTATACATTTACATCCAATTTTGATGAAATTTTCAGCGTTATTCTTGTTTGATTTTTCTCTATTGACTCAAATCAACTTTTTTTCTGGGGTGGATTTGACCTTTAACGTCTTTCCATGCTTCTGTGTGAATAGATTGCCTTAGTAACCCGTGTCAAAACGGCTGGTGTGAGGAGACTATGATAGGATTCAAGTGCCACTGCTCGGAAGGGTACACCGGGAAAAATTGTGGTAAGTACCTATGAAAACATAATTAGGCCTACTGGGAATGATATCATCTAAGACTTCACATGACGTCATCACCACTATCATCATCACTCTCATCAGTATCATCATCATCCCCACCATCCCCATCATCATCATCATCAACATCACCATTATTATCATAACCATCACCTCACTCTAAAAATATATTGGGTAAATGTGCTCCATGAGGGTAATTATGTGTCCAACCAAAATTGGGCATTTCTTTGGGCATTTTTATTTATCCAGTGTGATGAAAATTTTGCCCATTTTAAAGTAATTGCTGCTTATTTTTAACCTTACTGGACAAGCTTCCCGCATTGGGTAAAATACTGCCCCAAATTGGTTCGACACATAATTACCCTCGTGGTGGTAAAAACTTTACCCAATATATTTTTACAGTGCACCACCATCATAATCATCATCGCCATCATGACCATAATCACCAGCATCGTCATTTTCATCATCCTCATCACCATTGTCATCAACAACATCATCATCAAAGTCATCAACATCATCGTCATCATCATCATCATCTAGAGACCGCCGTACATTCAAGCCTTTGCAACCCACGGGGTGGTCTTTGATACATTCCGTAATGGATTTTTGTTGACTTAAAATTTAGACTAGTATTGTATTTATCACATTTTGTTCATTTCAGATACTTTTAAACCTTCTTATTGTCATATAATTTATCTTTTCAACATTGTTCTTTCGTTGAATGTAGAATAAAACGAAATCAAACTAAGAATCACATTCGTCAGCATCATAACCATTATCATCACTACCATCTTTCTCATCATCCTTCTCTTAATAAACACTCAGACCAGATTACTGTTGTCAGGACTAAACAAACTGTGCTTTCAATTTCATTATCATAAACTTCAAAACATTTCATAGAAAAATACACAAAAAATTTAAAGAAAAAATCATGCATTTTAACCATTAAAAGAACGAAACTTTTATTTTTTATTCGAAAATTATTTTGTTTTCCTTGTTTTTTTTAACTTTATTCTAGAAAATACTCTACCAACGCAGAAATCTACAACTGAAGAAGGTATTTCAACTTATTCTCTTTCCTTCATTCTGTCAATGCAAAAACAAACTCATTATTTTACCCCAAAAAATTCGAGCCAAAGGTTGTTTTGTTTAAAAGATCAATGAAGTCTGATTGAGAAAACGTAAAATAATATCAAGCTCGAACGGAGTCCATGACAACCGAAGTGTTTAAATGGGCAAATAGAAACAAACTTAAATGTACCACATGATTCCGATGAATGCACCAGAAATCCTTGTGCTAGATTGTGATACAAAATTACTGTGTAATTGCTGTGAAAATGATGGTATTCCGGCCTGAATTAGGTTCCAATGATTATCCATCGTCCCATAAAACCTTACCCTTGTTGGCGACCAGCAGTGTTTTCGGCTTTTGATTTTTGCAATATCCCAGACCTAGATCTACGACGGAATGGTGACTACCTTTATTTTAAAGACGTTCTGATGCAATCAAATCAAATCAAGAATGTATGTATTTTACCATTGTAATCATACTATTGTAATTTGGTCGAAAAAGAATCGTGGATATTTCAAATTACTCGGGAAGAGATCGTGTTAACGTCTTTAAAAACTTGTTTGGTTTTTGTGGTACAAATAATAATGCGCTTAACTGCATCTTGATCATAATAAGAAAAGAGATATACTAGTATTAGTTCAGCTAAATAGAGAGATGAGTTACCTTCATTTAACACAATTATGTCAGAATTGAAACGATACTATGAAATGGAAAAATGTTTATACACAACAAATCTCAGAAAAAAACTCAATTTAAAAAGAAATGGTTTCTTTTCAGAAAGTTTTTCGAGCAAGTTGACATTAGGTTACTTAAAAAAAAACATGATCACTGTTTTCTTTATGGATAAATCTTCTATAAATATTTTCCCTTTTCTTGCAAAAATGGCATTGGCTGTGATAGTTATCTATTGTATATTGTATAGTCAGTTCGACTATTTATATGCATGTGCATGTTAAAAGATTTGTGTACATATTTAACTTGTTTATGCACTGCCTTGTATGAGATATTTTGTATAATTATGTTATGAAGAAGATTTTTTTAAATAAAGAATCATGTGGAAGGGAAAAGAAGGGGAAAAAAATCAATGGAGAGTTTTCGCACCGCGCCGCAGAACGGATTCAAGAACGCAGTAAATGTATTGAAAATACCTGTCACATGGTCTAGTAGTTTTGACTCTAGCCTTTCAAACGGAGGGTCGTGGGTTCGAATCCTAGCCATGGCGTGTTTTCCTTCAGCAAGAAATCTATTCACAATGTGCTGCACTCGACCCAGGTGAGGTAAATGGGTACCGGCAGGAAGTAATTCCTCAAAAAGCTGTGCGCACCAGAATCGGTAGACTAGCTTAGCCGGGGTAATATTTTTTTTTTTTTGATTGAAAATCACATTTATTTCCTTCAAACAGATACAAAATAATATTTGACATAGTAACGAATACAGTATATATTTCGACACAATTTTGAAGGAGGCGAAAACCCGGAAAGCAGAGCTTGAGTTGGGGTCGCCAGATACAAATAAATAACAAGTTACGTACTGTCATGACATCATATGTAATTGCATATAAATAAGAAAGTTAAGAGTAGAAAAAGAAACACAGATGGAGAAGAGGGAGAAGAAATGTAGGCATTAGAAGATAAGTTCATTTGAATAACAGAGTAAACTGGTCGCAATTACGTAACATTGGTACATGTATAACGAGCTTGAGTGATTTTGTCTAGCAGAGCAACAGGTAAGGCATGTGCATTAATTAACATTAGAAATGGAAGGTAGTTCAAGCATGTCAACATGTCAATGATCTCTGTCAGTGCGAGCATTTAAATAAAGTTTCATTTTATAAGAGAAAGATTGCAAAGAACGATATAGGAGCGCCTTGAGCACCTAGCAAGGTGAATACGTGCGCTGTGCAAATCCTATATTATTTTATTTTATGAAGAAGATTTTTGAAAATAATGAACCCTGTGGAAGGGGAAAAGACGGGAAAAAATCAATAAAGAGTTTTCGCACCGCGCCGCCGCTGGATTCAAGAACGCTTTAATTGTATTGAAAATGCCAATCAAATGACAGCTGGGAGGTCTTTGTCGAAAATTGGTGGACCGTAACCACATTTTCGTCCTTATGTTTGGAGGTGACGAAAAATGGCAACTATGTCGTTTTACCAACGTCCAGGACTAAACTGTTGTTTTGATTAATTAAAGACTGGTTGCTCTTTGACATGTAGAGCATTTGATTTTCTGTGTTCTTAAATTCTTTTTTCTTATGCGTCACGGTGCCAAAACTGCCTATTGTTCTGTGCTAACATCATCGGTTTAGCTCTATTCCTGTTCACGTAAATAAACTAGCAGAGAATACTCAAATTAAAGAATTGTGAAGTAGGCCTACAACTCCCATTCTACCTTGCTAGAGGTTTACGGCCGCTGCTGACGGGGAGTAAATATTTCATTTTTTAATTCCTGGACTTCATAGATTCATAGTATTTTTTTTTGTCGTTTTTCTACCCATGTTTATTTTGTTGAATTGAAAGTTTCTTATGATTTTATCTTTTTTTCATTCTTAAGATAAAGACATGCCAATTATTTAAAGTCAATTTTCCTACATATTATGTATATATATACCAATCGGGGTAAAATCGCGAGCAATGTTGTTTTTTGCGTTATTTTCCGTCCTTACTATATAGCCGATGAATGTTCCAGAAATCCCTGTGCTAAAGGCGCCCTCTGCAGTCTGGAAGGAGACACGTACAAATGTGACTGCCCCCTGGGCTGGACAGGACACGACTGTGACATCGGTGAGTGTAATTATAACTACATTTATTGAATAGAAGGGTCGTAATTTCTCATGTCTTTGAAATTTAACAAAATAAAATGTGTTTGAAAGTATGATGAGTAAATATTGTCAAAAAGTGAAGAGAAGGATGGGAATAATAAAAACAAAACTGTCTTCATCATGTTGTAAGGTATTTTGTTCTCTTCTTGCATTCACACAAACATGCAATGTTCCACCTTTAAGTTTGTGCACATCATGATCTGCGCATATTTTACGCTATGCGCTTTGACGTAACAAAGGATGAATAGGTGATTAATTAGCTTTAGCTATCAGTGGATTTTTCCCTTGATTTTCATTCTAAGGGCATATAAGATGATTTATTTTATGAAGCTAATTAGCTGAAAATAATCAATGGAACCATTTTTAAAAAATACCTTAACGATTTCATTACTGCAAAGTATTGACGAATATGACCTCGAGTTTGAATAAACTGTAGAGCAGTTTGAAATATTTCCTCACATAGATACAAAGCATTCGGGGCCATTTTGGTGTTTGCAATTCTCATTTCCTCCAACAAAAGTACTGGTAGTTTAAAAACAAGCACATGAACTCCTATTGTTTATGTTTACACCTCTTAAGTATACCTTTCTCTACAACTTTGCAAATTTTTGTGAAAATGACATGGGTTTTTAAAAAAGTGCAACATTTATTGTACTTCGGAAATTTGTTACAGAAATTTCAAATTTTTGAGATAGGTTTTTGTGATCTTTTCGCACCATTTAAAATGATTGAGGGTGCTGCTGGCCTTAAAAGGACAATTGAATAGCAATATGAATGAATTATCCATTAAGTATTAAGTATACAGTTTTAAATTGTACTATGAAATTTGATGAAAGTTACATGGATTTTGACTGAGTAATAGATGGTTGAGCTCACCGTAGTAATCCCATGATGTCTAAAAATGTCCAAACCTTCTGAATGCGCATTTCTCGAGAACTTCAAAGCTTGATATAAAAAAATCAAGCACATGAACCCATGTTATTTTGTGGATATTTCAAATACTTAGGTGTTGAAGTGCCTCTGTGCAAAATTTGGTAAAAATTACATTGATTTAATTTTAACTGTGGAACGTCCTTAAGCCGCGCCCCCATTTCCTCTGCGCCTCGGAATAGTTTACTCGACAGCTGCCGCATTATATTATTATGAGAAGATGAAAAGGGAAGAGAAGGAGCAAAATAAATGAGAAAGCAAGACAAAATAAACAACGAAGAGGTTCATTTCATTAAACCATGGACCTGTAATAGGTCCATGATTAAACGAAGTGATTGTCCCAAAAAGGAACATTTTGGACATTATTTCTTATTTTTCTAATTTTACTTTTTATTTTATTGTATTGTATTTACTTATTTTTATTTTTCATTAATTCATTTTTTGTTTATTTAATTTTATTTATTTATCTTTTTATTATTATTATCATTAGTTTTTTTTTTTTTTTTTTTTTGGGGGGGGGGCTTTTTGTTTGTCAGATTTCTAGTAGCCGAACGTCTCCACGGGGCGAAGTGAATAGTTGAGGTTGATTGGATCAATCACAAAGGACCAAGATTAGTTCAATAAGCCTGTTCACGGTTGTAAACTGCGCACGAGCAGAAAAAGGTCATTTGAGATAAACCCTTAATGGCGCTCAATTCACTGACATAGGCGTTTGTGATTTGATGATTATTCATGTATTCCTTTCAAAATATTCATTTTATCACATCCAAGCTGAAGAGTAATAAATAGAGCCTTTATAATCACTGGTATTTGACAGTAGCCTAAACAATAGTCAAATGTGCCAAAGGCAGACAATAAAACAGATTTCCAAACTTTATACCTGATGTACTATTCTAGTCAACTGGTCTATATAATGCCTTTTGTTCTTAAGATTTGAATACTCTACCGGTAAAGCTTACGCAACATCTACATTTGAAAATGATAGTGCTTATCCTAATGAAAAATCACAAAGGTTATTTGAGAAAAGTTAATCATGAGCTAACCGTGAACTGGCTTATATCAGAACCCCTACACTCGTAAAACAATTGGGAGAATGCCATCCGTGATGTAATTAACATCAGTATTCAAAAAAGATATTAACTGTTTCAACAAGTGGGTAAATACTTTTTTTTTAGATCTGGATGAATGCACAAGTCAACCATGTAAACACGATGGAGTATGTGTGGACGGTGTAAACGCATATACTTGTTTGTGTGAAGTTGGATGGACTGGAAGGAGTTGTGGACAGAGTAAGGTTTTTTTGCAATATAAGTTGGTTAACTTTCAAGTAAATTGATTTCATTTCCATCACAAATATACATAAAATACAAATACAAGTCAAATGGTATTACAAATCAAGCGGATCAGTTTGGAAGAAAATGGAAATGATCGAGGGGTACCACGAAGAAGCGCTGCCTGTAGAGTGTGAATCCCCTGGCATATTATACAAATATACAATGACACTCGAGGATCTGGCTAAAACTATTCGCATCGAAGGAACATCATATAGTACTATTCTCCCGAGGGCCATCGGCCCGAGGGAGAATAGTACTATGTGATGTTTCTTAGTGCAAATAGTTTTAGCCAGTTCCGAGAATGGGTCATTGTATATTTGTTTTATATCCCTTCCACTCATATATATTCTTCATACGATATTATTCGTTGATACCCGACTTTTACAGCAAAACGATTTTTGATAAGTCGGTGATGAAACAATCGTTGAGAAGTTGAGAAAACAATAAGCCTTGCCGTATTGATCGTCTGTTCAGCGAGCGCACCTGGTTAATGCAGCTCGCCGAAAGTTTCCCGTGGCATGCAGTAGAGAGTACCGTTGGGCTGAGCAGCGCTCTGCTCGCATCGCGCCGCACAGCTCGCGAATCGAGTAGGGGGCGGGGTCAAAAAACGTATACTGGTAGTTCACTTTTTCCCAAGGGAAAAAATGGACTATGCGTGACGTCAGCAAGGAAAATGAACTATTTCATGGCAAACGTTTTTCGCAGTAAAACTATTCTTTTTCTCCTTGTGTACACTCTCAATACAACATTCTTAAGTAAGGGATATAATAAAGATTATGTAATGACAATTGAAGAAATATGAGGATTCATGCACAGATATACGACATAATAAAAAAGGGAAAATACAATATGATAAAATGAAATTAGGGGAATGTGGAAATTAATGGACTAACGTTTCATTCCTCTGTGATTATATTACATGACGCCAATATACAATTTCATCTTACAAGTTAGAATATAATAAAGGCTAGCACGAGTTCTTTTATTCGATGTCTCAAGTCATGTAGTTTGAACTCAATGTATGAATCAGTTTTTTCCCAAAAAAACGTGAATTAATTACAATCACTTGTCAACATCATCATTGTCATCATCACTGCCAACATCAACAGCGTTACCATCATCGTCGTCGTCATCGTCATTACTATTGTTACCTTCAATATCATACACACCACAACCACGACCAGCATTACTGTGGTCTCCCATGAATTTGCATGTTCCACCCTGCGTGCCCGTGCACGAGGCCTTAAAACTTGGCAAAGTATTGTGTAATAGTTGGACAACTATAAATGAAATGAAATTAAGCATATTTATGAATCTTTGAATCCGTGTTGCAGATGTTAATGACTGTGCCAAAGATCCGTGTCGAAATGGCGCCGAATGCCACGATGGTTTAAACAGTTATACATGTGAATGTACTAACGGATGGGAAGGATCAACTTGCGATATCAGTAAGTAATTCTAATTTAGTAATTTTCAGGTAGTATAAGGTCATCGGGTAATTAAATATTTTCGGCTCGTGCTCTGGGCTCACATTAATTATTGAGTGAGATACGCATCCTGTTAATGATTATAAAAAAAGTACTCATAATGTCCGGTTTACCAGTTTTAAACATTGAGAATTTACAACTCTATGCTTCATGCTCGCTGATGGGGCCTCCAAATTTGACAGTGTATTTTGTTATAGTTGAACAAATAATAAATGAAATGAACATAATTATCTTTATATTTATGAACCTTTGAATCCATGTTATAGATATTGATGACTGTGCCGAAGAACCGTGTCAAAATGGCGCCGAATGCCATGATGGTTTAAACAGTTACACATGCGAATGTACTGATGGATTGGAAGGATTAAACTGCGATGTCAGTAAGTAACTATGAAATCAGTTTATTGTTTCCTTATTGTACGGACATTCTTGAGACTGTATAATATAATTGTTCAATCAGCTAAAACGAACCCCATTGAAAACAGAGAGAAAGTTGGAAATTGCATGAAAATTGATATTTTTTTTCATAAACTGTGTCAAAATGGCGTTAAATGCCATGATGGTTTAAACAGTTATACGCAAAACAGATGGACGGGAGGGATTAAACAGCGACGTCGATATGTAATGTAAAAATGTTTCACTATACAGTGCGTATTCAAAAGTTTACACTTTGAAGTATTATGCCTGTAAAATTATATATTTGTACTGTCCTAAAACTGTTTCGATATTGTTGGTAAATGATTTTTTTAAAGCGAATGACAAAATGATATTCGACATTTTTTTTCGCTTGAGGGAGCACCGCTTACATTTAGAAAGTTCATGAAAAATTACTTGCGCAAGACTGGGTTGTGTGAATACGAGTTGACGTTAATCATGAAGAGCACATGTTGGACATGAGACGGTTGATTTCAATATATCCTTTTCCTTTCTAACTTTCTCCCTTGGCCAAAAGAATCCCTCGAATGCCACTGCCCCCCCCCCCACACACACACCCCAAACCTGGACCATTGCGATATATGCTGTACATATAGCAGTGACTCACAGAAGGTTGGATATTTTTCTTCTGTTATTCCTAGTCATGTCTGGGAAAGTGCAGAGGAACAAGTATGAGATGAGGTATAGAATGTAAACCATCCTTTAAATTACGGAATTTAATAGCAAAAAAAATACTGGAGATGTCTGTAATGAACTTTTTTTTTTTTGATTAGTGTCATTTTTTGTCCTCATTTCCAGCTGGGACTAACAGCCTGAGAGTTATGTTTACCTAGGCGGCAAGTGTTAATTCGGGTAGAAAAGTTGGTAATAGTTACAATGTACTTGTTTTATTTCTTTTGACAACCCCCCCCCCCCCCAAAAAAAAAAAAAAAAAAAAATATATATATATATATATACAGCATGATGAGCTCGTTTTTTCGCCTTTTCCCCTTGCACAGCGTCCGTGAAAATCATTTCTGCGCAAACCGATTTCTGATCTCTCTGTAAGATTCTGTCAAAAAAATGTCATCTGATGGATGAAACAAAAGCCTATATGTGTATGTGACAAAATTATCCCCGTATTGTATTTTTTTCAATAAGTGTAAACTTTTTATTGATGCGCACTGTAAATTGAATGGTCATTCAACGATTTCAATCGTCAAAGATCATTGTAACATGTACCGTATATAGTGGTAAATCGTCCCATCGTCAATGATGTATTCAATGATTTAGATATACCTGCTTGTTTTTAGCATACATTCATTCATTGCAAAATTAAAAGCTGATAAGAACGGTTCACAAAAAGGTACGTTTCGTTCCATCTTTGCAGACATAGACGATTGTGAAAGCGACCCCTGTCAACACGACGGTGTGTGTCTGGATGACTTGAATAGATACACCTGCCAGTGCATAGGAGGATGGCAAGGAAACAACTGTGAAAACGGTATAGATTCTTGGTTTAGTTTAAAAACAAGAAAATGAGACCATCTAGCATTGACAAAATCTGGAAATTTTAATACGAAGCAATTATCTCAATTATGCGTACAGCGTACTGTATATTTTTGTGGAGCGTTGTGGCCCAGTGGATTAGTCTGCGGACTCTGAAACAGGGGGTAGTGGGTTCGAATCCCAGCCATGGCGTAATTTCATTCGGCAAGAAATTTATTCACATTGTGCTACACTCGACCCAGGTGAGGTAAATGGGTATCTGGCAGGAATTTATTTCTTGAAATGCCACCACGCTGTAAAAGGCTGCGAGGCTAAAGCCAGGGTAATAATATCCAATTATAAGCACATAAGGATGCATTTGGCAGTGATATGCGCTATATAAGCATGTTGGTATTGTAGGATTGTTAATTTGTCATTTACCTATTTTGTTTATTTCCTTTGACTTGTGTTTTCTTCAGGTGTTTTACATTTCTGTTCTGTCTAGACTTTAGTTCATTTGCATTTCTTTTCAGTACTGCCCTTGCAGTCTGGACTTAGGTTATTTGAGTTTAATGATATTCAGTTGTCATTCATTCATTCTACTCTGAATGCCTTTCCTGTGTTTCTCTTGTCATCTTCATTCCTTCTCTATTCTCTCTTCAGGTGTTTCACTCATTCCATCCCTCACCTGACTCCTTAGTTTCTACTTCCATTATTACATAATCACCAGACATCTTTGTCATCTCATCTCATTCCTTATTGGTTTATCTTATGAATTGGGTTCTTACATTTTTGTTCGATCCTTCCATTTTCTTTAGTTTGATTGGTTGTTATTTCTAATTTAAATATTTATGTTAATTATACTGTGATCCAAAGTTAAGCTGAGGCAAAATAGCCCAGATATTAAACAGTGTACAACCAGACTCCTTCGGTTTAAGTTCTCTTCATTTAGCGTCTGCTTCATTCCCCTTCAGTTTGATGATTTAGAACTTCATTTATTTTCAACTCCAAACATATAATTTTCTTCAACCCTACAGTATTATTGTCATTATAATTACTTTATATAATTTATATTTATAGATATTGATGAATGTAGTAGCAATCCGTGCAGCAATCAGGGTGTCTGCATCAACGATATTAAACGTTACACCTGTCGGTGTACCGATGGATGGACTGGTTCAAACTGTGAAACAGGTATTTACCATTACAGGTGGGTGTTTCATAAAACTGTTCGTAAGTAACGAGCGAAGTTGCGAACGACTGGTGATCCTTTTTCAGGAACTAGATCTGCATGAAAATGTAAACCATTAACGACAAGGAAGGGTTACCAGTCGCTCGTAACTTACAAACAGGTTTATGAAACGCCCAACAGGACTGGGGGCTCTGATGCCCCCTTCTTTTTTTTTCTCTCTATATTCCCGAAGCGCACAAAGATAATATGCTGCAAAATTTGATGATTTTTTTAAGCCTCGCCCACTTTTTGTGACCAAAGTCACGACATATTACGACACAGCGTGACTCTTAACGAGACGATATCATAAGGATAATGACTAATTTTCTGGCTTTGTATACAGAATTAATGAAAGATAAAATTCCTAAATGGGTGACATTCTTAGTCTTAATCGGTCTGCTTAATTAGATAAGGGGTAATTCTAATTTTTGAATGACATGTAATTATTTACATAGAAAAAAAAGAGAAAAGGGGGTTAAAAAAACATAGAAAGGCATAAGAAATCCTATCAACAAATAAGATTTTAAAACAAAGATTTCGAAATTTTCCTGGTGAAAACTTATAAATAGTATCATAAAACGATTGAAACTTTTTTTTTTAGAATACGGGTCAATTTAATCAATCAATCTTTATTTATATTTGTTTCATTTCAAAGACATCGACGAATGTTCTAGTCATCCATGTAATAATGATGGAGAATGCCGTAATGAACTGAATGGGTACAGCTGCGAATGTACAGAGGGGTGGTCTGGTACCCACTGCGAAATAAGTAAGTATTAGTAATATTAGTAGTAGTAGTATAGTAGTAGTGGTGGTATAGTAGTAGTAGTAGTAGTAGTAGTAGTAGTAGTAGTAGTAGTAGTATTAGTAGTAGTACTACTACTACTACTATTATTACTACTCCTACTACTAGTACTGCTAATACAGCAGTACTAGTAGTAGAAGGAGTAGTAGTAGTAGTAGAAGTAGTAGTAGTAGTATAGTAGTAGTAGAAGTAGAAGTAGTAGTAGTAGTAGTATACAGTAGTTATAGTAGCAGTAGTAGTAATAGTAGTAGTAGTAGTAGTAGTAGCAGTGGTAGTAGTAGTAGTATTAATAGTTGTAATAATAGTAATAGCAGTAGTAATTGTAGTAGTAATTGTAGAAGAAGTAGTAGTAGTAGTAGTAGTAGTAGTAGTAGTAGTAGTAGTAGTATAGTAGTAGTAGTAGTAGCAGCAGCAGCAGTCCAAAAAAATGTGGACAGGGCGGTGGCCGCTGAACGGTTTTATAAGATTGGGGGGGTGACCGTGCAAAAAAAATAATCAGATTGTAATTTTCACGTTTCTGTACATGGTTTTGGAAAAAGTGGGACTGAAGCCAGCCCACGGTTCCACTGCCCCTGCCTTGAAACGACCGCCAAGCCCCATCCCCCTTCCTTCCCCGATTCCAGTGCCGCTGTCATTGAAATAATAATTATACCTGAAGTTAGCATGATGAACGCGTCTCTGTTTCTTTTAGGGAGTGCGTGTGCGCTTGAACCGTGCAGCAATGGAGGCACATGTGTGGAAGAAGCAAACGGTTACACGTGTTCATGCAGTACAGACTTCACGGGGACCAACTGTGAAACAGGTAGATTGACTATGACAATAATGATAATGATGATAATGATGATAATAATAATAATTAACATCATTTATATAGCGCTTATCACAAAGAATGTCTCTAAGCGCTTTAGGAAAATACATAGGAAGACAATAAATTTCAGCTAAAATCAAATTATACATGTTAACAGTTGAAAGTAGACAGTTGAAGCCGCATATGCTAAGGACGATCTATTTAACGAAAAGATGAGTTTTTAACATAGATTTGAATTTGTCAGTTGAGTCTGCTTGTTTTATGCTCTGAGGAAGGTTGTTCCAAAGTTGAGGGGATGCTGAACAAAAAGATCGGGAACCATAAGACTGGGTGTTGATGGCAGGAACTTTTAAGAGTGATTTTTTGCATGAGCGCAAGTTGCGGGAGGGTGAGTATTCTGATATTAATTGTTGAAGATAGACTGGAGCTGATTTTATCAAACATTGGAAAGTAAGCAAGAGGATCTTAAAATCAATTCGTTCACGAACCCTTAGCATATGAAGCTCCCTTAGCAGTGGAGTGACAGACTCACGTGAACGACGTTTAGCAATAAGCCTAGCTGCTGAATTTTGTATTCTCTGCAGTTTGTTAATCTGTGTATCAGGTAGACCATACAGAAGACTGTTGCAAAAGTCAATGCGATACATGACCAGTGCCTGAACAAGCCTCTGGATGCTCTTTTTTGTAAGAAATTGACGGATGCTACCGATTTTATGCAATGCAAACGAGGCAGATCTGCATACGTTGTTCACATGGGTCTTTAGAGACATATTATTATCAAACATGACCCCTAGGTTTCTAGCAGCCGCAGAGCATTCTATATCAGTACCATCAAAAGAAATATCGCCAATTGGACTACAAGTCCTATGCCTACTCACAAAGTGTAAACATTCTGTTTTACGTTCATTTAACTTTAATCCATTCTGTATGGACCAATTCTTAATGTCTGTAAAACATGCACTGAGTCTTTGTAGCGCCACAGCGTGGTGATAGTGATGTCTTATTGGGCGCACACACCGTCTAGAGACGCTCATGGCGCCAGCGCAGCATCATTCCCTTTGGATATATAACAACTCCAAATATAAATGTAAACTTAAATGAGAAGGAAGAAATCTTAATTACCAAAGTACTGTTTTGCATCACCCACTGGAATTCCTAGCTACATCCTAGTAGGGCCTGGTGCCCTCCTGCTTACTGCTACGTTCACTGACAATTTAAGATACCAGTACTAATGATGATCACAATAATACTCATGATGATGATGATGATACAAACTATAATCGTAATCATGGTAATAATAATAAAACAATAACAATGCCAACATCACTACAACTAATTATTAAAAGTTGTAACGGTAAATATAGTTATGAACATTATTAATTTAAGCAATAACATTGATTAAAGATGATCACTTTATGAGAAATCTATTTATTTTTAAGTTAAATAGTATTTTCATAACATGTTCAGATATAGAAAAAGAGGTAAACTCGACCCTTTCCCTCAATCAATTTTCTTAAGCATTTTCAGACCTATGTCCGTCGGGGTGGTTCTACCATGGACAAAAGTGTTATTCCCTGGAAGAAAGCTCTTCTTATGGTACGACTCACGATACTGCAAAAACTACTTGTAGTAGCATACGTGTCGATCTACAAGGCGATGCCGGAGAGAGACAGGCATCGTTGCTATTTGTTGAAAGTCAAGAAGAAACTGACGCCATTTCCAAAAGGTTCCTGCCATTGGGTGGATACTTTAGACGACTATGGCTGAATTGCAGTAACATGTCTGGAACGTGGGTCTGTGAAAAGGATGCTTCGGGGACTACTTCCTCTTACAGGAGTAAGTTTAAAGGGTTATTTAATATATAACCATGAACAGGATTAATAGCAACAATCTTGACTGCGTTGAACCAAGGATTTCGAGGTTGTACAGCGAGGGTTTCGTGGTTACTATTTAGAGGACAACTAAAGTCTAATATTTTCTTAGAAAGTAGTCAAATTAGGGTCTGCGGTCAGCGGGGGGGTCATTGTTCCCCCACTTTTTGATGCTCTAAAAAAGCGACCCTTTTGCTTATAAGTAACACCCTTTCAACTTTCAAGAACCGTTTTATATGTTAATGAGTGACATCTTGCCTTCTTATAAGCGCCCATGTATAGGTTGCTTTAAACACATTTGTAATCAGATCCAGAAAAGAGCACAAAATAAAGTTATACAAGTTAAAATGTAATTTTTCTCCAAATTGCTTACTCGCTTTGCTCTCTTGCGGATGGTATAGCTTAAATGTATATATTGCATAATTAATTAATAGAAATCCCCTTCAAAAATATTTTGCTGATCTTACATTACCATGGGACACACAGCAACTGCAGGTGGAAACATAATCTGATGGTGAACATATCTATTTGCTTCCTTCCCCTTTTGACACATAAATGTCCTTCTTTGGATTTGCAAACCCTCCCCCCAAAAAATAAAAAAATAAAAAAAAAAAAAATAAAAGAATCGAAAAAATATTCCGCCTCCTCTGATGAATAGTAGAAATAAAAGTAATTCTAGTAGAGTAGGAGAAATACATTTGGTTATAATAACAGAAATAGAAGCAGAAGTGTTAGTAGTGATAGCAGTGGTTGTAATATAATTAAAAGTAATATTGGTTGTAGAGTTATAGTAGTAGTACTACTACTAGTAGTAGTATAAGTAGTAGTAGTAGTAGTAGTAGTAGTAGTAGTAGTAGTAGTAGTAGAATTAGCGGTGGAAGTGGCAGTAGAAGTAGAAGTGGTAGTAATATAAGTAGAAGTAACAGGAATTGTAGTGGTAGTAGTAGTATAGTAGTAGTAGTAGTAGTAGTAGTAGTAGTAGAAGTAGTAGTAGTAGTAGTAGTAGTAGTAGTAGTGGAAGTAACAGTAGTTATTGTGGTGGTGGTGGTAGTAGTAGTAGTAGTAGTACTGGAAGAAGAAGTAATAGTGGTTGTAGTAAGTCGTAGAGATAGCACTGGCTGTATTAATATCACCAGAAGTAACAGTAGTAATAGTAGAAGTAGCAATAGTAGTAATTGCAGTAATAGTACTACTACTACTACTATAGCAATAGTAGTAATTGTAGTAGTACTATTACTACTAGTAGTAGTAGTAGTAGTAGTAGTAGTAGTAGTAGTTTTAGTAGTAGTAGTAGTAGTAGTAGTAGTAGTAGTAGTAGTAATATTATTAGTAGTATAAGTAGTAGTAGTAGTAGTAGTAGTAGTAGTAGTAGTAGTGGTAGTAGTAGCAGTAGCAGTGGTGGTAGTAGTAGTAGTAGTAGTAGTAGTAGTAGTAGTAGTAGTAGTAGTGGTGGTAGTAGTAGCAGTAGCAGTGGTGGTAGTAGTAGTAGTAGTAATAGTAGTAGTAGTAGTAGTAGAATTAGTAGAAGTTCAGAAGTAGTAATAGAAGTAGCATTCGGTCGTTGTAGTCATGGTAGTAATAAACGTGATAGTAGTAGAAGTTAGAGTATAGTATTAGCTGTATCCCATGTTATCATCATTATTTTCTTTTCATTTGTTTTCTAGATTGGTACCCGGGCCAACCTGATGCGAATGTGGGCTATGCTATTATTAGAAACATATCAAATGATGATTCGACTTATCAATTCAAATGGTATGACAGGGTAGATTGCTACCTCTTCTGCTATTATGGTCCGCGGACAGTGTGTCAAATACATTTGTGAATAATTATATCAAATACATTTTTTGTGACTAATTGTATCAAATACATTTGTGAATAATTATATCAAATACATATTGTGAAATACAGCTGCAGTGTACGGCGCTTTTCCAAGAATGGCCCAAAGCGCTTACAGCAAGAAAAAGAATATGTTAAAGCATAACATGCATTGGAAGATAAAAATGTCCCTAGTCCCTTTTTAGATTAAGAGACAGATGGTGATTTCCTTAGTCAAATAAGCAGTTACAGTTAAAGTCCTGTCCCCAGCCAGTTTCCGTGTAATTTTGTATGTGAGAGGAAGTGGGTCACTGGTGGCTCGTACATTCCTGCAAGAGTTACAGGGTCGCTCAATCATTTTGATATTGAGGGTCCCGTAACACAAAACTTAGCAATGATCGTACAACAATTTTCTACGATTGATTGCATTGACTATTTTTTTTTTCCTTTTAATTGTTCCTGTCCTTTGCTTTTTTTTTTTTCTCTCCGTTATGTGTATGGTTTTTTTTTCTGTCTATTTCTCCCGTTTGTTGTTGTTGGTATGTTAGTTTGTTCAACTTTGGGGTCTGATAGGGGGGCTCATGGGACGTCTTTTATTATTTGCTTTATAGCTGCATACATAAGTTGTTAAAATGTTATTTTTGCATGAGTTCAGATTATGTCTCTTTTCTGATACAATTTGCCTGCTATGTTTATTACACTGTTATTTACTTTGTGTATTGCACTGCTGCAATTATCATTTTGTTCTATATTTGCTTGATTATGTATGTAAATTTATTTGAATGAATAATAAAGATCACTACAAAACAAAAACTACAATATACAATCAATCGTAAATAGTCAAACGTACGATCAATCGCTAATGTTTGTGTTACGGGACCCTGATTTGAAAACTTAAAAAGTAATTAGACAACTCGCGTGAACACGAAGATAACGCGTCGTTTATAGAAAAAGGGGCTAGATACTGTTTATGTGATCTGGGCCCGATAACACAAAGGTTAGCAATTATTCTACGCTTGATTTTTACGATTAATTGTACATCTTGTAAACAATTTTTTATCGGCATTACTCCTATGTGTTTGAGATCGAATGCTCGATCTGTAATGAAAATCATAAGTCAGAAAAAATTAGAACCAGTGGAATTCGAATCTGTCATCTACTGCTTGCCGGGCAGCGACTTAACCACCAGGCTATTCTGGTTCACGGTGAACTGGAATTCAATACCCTCGATCCTCTTCTTTCTGACTCATTATGCAAATGCAGTCCGCCGTGGACAATAGATAGTGAATAAAGAAGCTTTTTAATAGGAGAAATTATAATTTGTAAACACATTTTTTCGGCATTACTCCTATGTGTTTGGGATCGTATGCTCGATTTGTATAAATTATAATTTGTAAACATTGTACATTGTATTCAATGCAATCAATCATGAAAAAAATGTTCTACGATGAATGCTAAGCTTTGTGTTACGGGATGCTGCTGTTGCTGTTTTAATGTAAGCTTCCTAACGACGTGTTATACTTTAAAAAGAAATGTCCAATTACAAAAAAAATATTTAGAAAATGTCACAACGATTTGAAAAAAAAAATTATAAGATCTTGCTTGTTTTAATTTTAGCGTAATTAAGATAATTGGTTATTCAAGTTAATAATGGTTATTCTTCATAATTATGTTTGGATGGCAATCTTGTACACCAAATTGAGAACGCAAAAAAAGTTGTATGGTTGGCAAGGGGAGACAATTTCATCAGCATAACACACGTACTGTAAGATATTATGACAGACTTTTTATCGGCAAACGTTATCATTGTCATTTTCCAATCATTTCAGATTGTCAAAAGTGATAAAAGCCAATATTATGGTATTGATTCGAGTCGTATTGTTCAAGATTCAAGAAGTTTATTTATATTCATAACAATAGGAATACAACCAAATCGAAATATACTGCAGTGCACAATCCCTCAACAAGACACTTTATATAGTATATCATACAAAATTATTCAGAAAACGTTCTCACATGGTCGTACGCAAAATTTTATTGCTGGGGGCAGGACGCATAATCCTTTTCGAAAAAAATGTAAGTTTTCACAATTTTGGGGGGCGAATGCCCCCGCTGCGTACTGCCATGTGATCGGACAAAGTAAAGCGTGTGTATGGAAAAGGGGCCCATTAAAAAGCAAAGCTATTATGGTTCCCTCAAATAAGTGTGAACGGATAATTATAATGCATCATAAGACAAAAACGGCAGAGTGTATGATAGTCATATTTAGACATTTCCCCTTTCCTTATTATTCTTTATATGAAATATACATAATTATTGTAATAACACATCGTTGTGAAGCTCTAACTCACAAATAGACGACGGCCTATACACGTTTTGTTTGTCAAATATTTATTATATTTAAATCTTTTGCAAAAATGGATCATATGAGAAAATCCTACAATCATGGAATATCCATTATTGTTTTTATTGGAATTAAAACAAAGGACTTTGAAATTATTGTATTTGTCTGAATATTTAGACAACAAATTTTAAGAGATTAACAAACTTGAACCAACTTAAAAGTTCAATTGAAACGTCACCTACTTTACAAAGTCTTAGACACACTCCTAAATCTATGTTATCGGCAGATGAGTTGTAAATTACTGGTGGTAAATATATGCATATCAACTTTTTAATAGAAATTACTACATACCTCATTTTTAGACACGGTTTACATCAATGTTAGAATTTTCAGCTGTTTTGTCAGCAATCAAAGTACACTTTGATTGCTGACAAAACAGCTGAAAATTCTAACAGGTATGTATGTGAATAGATGTAAATATATATATAGAAATCGTTGATATCCTGTGTTGTCTGGTAGGGATTTATTTTTTCTTTCAAATTAACTTTATATAATTCACTGTTATTCCATTTTCGACATTAAGGCCCGTATTCTGAAGTCGGGTTTAAATTAAACCCTGGTTTAAAGATGTGGTTTAACTATGGAGAGCCGATTGAAGCACAAAACCCTAACAGTACACATTCAATTTATTAAGTCAAATGACACCCAAATTGTTCATAATTGTCTAGGAATGATATAACTGAGGTATTTTTCTTCATTATGAAAGCACAAGGAAACAATATAGTAAACATAAGAAATATACAATTTAAACAGAATTTTTAAACTTTTGGCTCCCCATAATTTTAGCACAGAGTTAGACCGTGGTCTAAGTTAAACCTGACTTCAGAATACAGGCCAAAAGTCTAAAATCATAGATTTAATTCAAATTGTAAAAAAATCATCATATGAACATATTTTGTTTTACATGGTTTATATACCTATGTGTGATTGTATAATTTGTTTATTACTCTATTGTTGTTCATTATTACTGATGTTTACTGTTCCTTTGTGTGTTAACAGAAAAACATGGAAGACCACCAATATGGTGATGTGTCACCTGGTGGGTGTTTCATAAAGCTGTTCGTAAGTTAGGAGTGACTTTAAGAACGACTGGTGATCCTTTCTCGTGGTAAATGGTAGGTCCTATATTCATTGTCGACTCAATGGTTTAGCGTGTAAGAGAGGATCACCAGTCGTTCTTAAAGTCGCCCTTAACTTACGAACAGCTTTGTGAAACGGTCCCTTGAGATAATTATAAATACAATAAATAAATCAATCAATCAATAAATAATGTTGACCATGGGTGTCGATCGTTATTCTTGGTTGGGGGGGATGATTGACACAAATATTCTTGTGGATGGGGATCTTTCAATATTACCCCCACTAAAATCACAAAATTCAATTTGTATTACAAGTAAGCCCAGTGGCGTACCGTGGGTCATGGCATTGGGGGGCACCAGCAAAAATTTTGAGTCACTTAGTGAGCGCGCGAAGCGCGCTCAGTTGCCAGGTACACTGACCTAATAGATACACTTTAAGGACAGTGCCATATATTAAACAGATATGTATCTCACTGATGAAATAATGCGAGCACGAAGCGCGAGCTTAAAATTTTTGATATTCGGACGTAAAAAGGGACATCATAATCAACTTTTTGTAATCATGATACTTACCTGTCTCGCTAAACAATGCGAGCGCGAAGCGCGAGCTGAAATTTTTGTATATATTGACCCCCAACAGTCATCTAATGCGAGTGCTAAGCGCTTGCTGATTTTGTTAGAATTACACATGAAGCACTTGAAGTCATTTTAGGAAATTCAGACCTGAAAAGGGGCATTCTAAAGCTTGTTTGCAGGAATTCACTAAGACCATACGTATTTCATTAACCAAATGATGCGAGCGCGAAGCACGATCTGAAAAGTTTTGATATTGAGATCAGAAAAAGGGACATTTTAAGGACTGATTCTAGTAATTCATGGAGAGCAGACATATCTCACTAATGCAAACATAAGCACGGACAAGAAATGTTTTATATTAAGACCTTAAAATGTGGCAATCACTTTAAGTAGTCATGAAAAGAAGCATACTATTGCACATAAAATAATAATTCGAAGTGCGAGGAAGTATTTTGAAAACAGGAGGTTTTAGTGCCACAGGATTATATATCTCATTAAAGTTAAACAGACAATGTGAGCACCAGGAACAATGAAGACATGGGCCCTAATCAAATTATGTTTCATAAAGTTATGAAAAATGCGTCTTATGTAATATAACATAATTATAGTATAATCTAACATCATTATGAACAATAATGTCTTCTTTCCCATTACATTCCCTTCCTCTCTCCCTCTTTTTCTCCTTTTTTTTGTCAGCCGATTGGATGGGTATGTGCCCCCATGCCCCCCCCCCCCCCCCGTAGTTACCCCACTGAGTGAGCCTATTCTAAACTCATACGAAAGAAAAAATGACAAAAATTGTCTGGACCATGTACAAAGTGATCTGTTTATTGAGCATGATGTTTAGCTTCTGTTTATTGAGCACTGTGTGGCTTCTCGTGCGCCATCGGGCTTACCGTCAGACGATTTTAACCCTGGATTTTAACACGTTTTAAATGCTTTATAAGTGCATAAAACAAAAACAAACATAAAGACAATCAAAACTCAACTGTCATGTTATGATATTTCTCCAACATCTTCTTGAATCATCAGTGTGTAATATCAGCTAATATATGTGTTAAAATGAAATTAACATACCGCATGAGTGTGCTCATATAGAATGCAAAACTGTCATCCCTTTCCAAACTCAAAAAAGATTTCTTTTTGCCAAAATAAGAAAAAATCAACCAAGTTTAGTTATTCAAGTCCATAACAATAACAAGAATAACATGGAAAAATAAAACCTCCGATGTTCATATCCGAAGATACGCTTTAGAGAGAAATGAATGATTATTCATCTGAAACAATTAATTGATTTCACTTATTACAAAAATTGTAAAAATATGATCATATTATATTGAGCTCACTGAACCTCAATATTTTCATGAGAGGTATCTGATGGGGTCACGTGATAAAATGTTTAATATTAAAAATTAAGGGTTGTAGATTAAATGGGACAAACATCATGCACTTGGATGTGGGGAGGGGTAAATCTGAGAAAAGTTGTTTGTACTCTTTCAAGATCTACCCCTCTAGGATTTACGTCCATGGTGGTTTCCCTGTTTATCTTGCCACCCTTTTCCACCCGTTTATTTTTCCACCCTTTTGAATTAATTGATTTCTTAAAATTAATTTATTCACCACTGGTGGGATGGAACACCTTATCAACAAAAGTTTTTTTTTCGTCGGGGTCCTTTTAGGTCATGTGTTTAAAAAATATCATATACCGGTACATATACATTTCATTCTTTTTCATTTTGAACCTCCACCCATCTGTTTAAAAGCCCTGGAAAAGAATGTTTTTATTTAATAACAATATACACAAATTGCGAGGGAAACAAACTGATTGATGGCATACTATAATCATCACTATAATCATCATTATCAAACTTTTCATTTTTACATCATCATTATTACAATTTTTCTACCCTGAATTATTGGGGGGATGATAATACAGGCCATCCCCCCCACTTGAAATATTGGGGGGGATATATCCCCCCCCCATCCCCCCCGTGGTCGACACCCATGAGGATTGTTGACTCATTAACTAACTGACTGACTGGTTGGTTGATTTGTGTATATTAATGTATCGACGGTTGGTTGATTCATTGATAATCTGATTGTTCAATTGTTAGGCTGTTCGAGTGATCAAATGATTAATATGCTGATCAGTGATAGGTGGATCGCTTATTAAAGATAACTGAGAGTAGTTGCAGTAAACACCTTTTTCATGAAAAGGTCTGTAAAGCCAATGTTTAGTTGCCACTACATGTATATTATCGTGGATATATGGTACGGTTACCATACTATTTGAAATAAAAATGAGTGTAATACAAATGTGACCTTTATTAGAGTAGTAAAGTACAGTATCATCTGTGTAAAGGTGTACTGATGATTTATTGAAACATATAGGTAAGTCATTTATAAAAACAAGGAAAAGGACTGGACCCAAGTTGGATCCTTGTGGCACCCCCATTAGAGATGGGTATTTCAGAAGGCAGTGATCCATCAATCATTGTAACAATGTTTTAATTTAAAAAAAATTGTGAAACCATTCCCAAGATTTCGCATTTATATCAACGTGAGACTTGAGTTTACACAATTGAATTTCATGGCTGACCAAGTCAAAGGCTTTCTCTAGATCAACTGAAACAACTCTGTGTAGTACCCATTGTCAAAAAAAATTAGCCTGTCATCCATAACTTGTATCAATAGGGAGTTTTCGCATTTACTACGGGGAAACTCTCTACAACGCATCGGTTTCTTTTAAAATGCAATTAAAATCACAATGGAGATCTGAGAGGCTTTTGTCGAAAGTTGGTGGACTGGGAGAGCAGATCATCCCAAGATTTGCACCGGATGAACAATTGCAAATATGTCGTTGTCCAGAGTCAAGAAATTCCGATGCTGTCCCGGTCCACCAACTTTCGACAAAAAGCCTCTCAGCTCTCCATTGTGATTTGACTTGCATTTTCAAATAAAAAAAAGGAATGTGTGCGTTGTAGAGAGTTTCCCCGTTGTAAATGCGAAAGTCCGGAATGTAGTATTTGTGGAGTGGTTTGCTCTATCACCAGATGTATAGTAAGAATATTATTTTCATTTAGATATTTGACCAGTTGGCGTTGTACAATTCGTTCTAATAATTTGGAAACCGTGGGTAATAGCGAGATTGGTCACTAGGTGGCAAGATTCAGTCTACCCCCTTCTTTAGCAGCGATATTATTTTAGCAATTTTTCACCATGGTGATTCTAGTCCGGAAATGGGTTTGTCATTCCTACCCCCTCCCCACCCCCTCTCCCTACCCCGCACCCTGTCCGGCGACATCGTTTTTCCTACGTCTTTTCGGCCTTTTCATCTTTCCGTACCACCACAGATAAGTATGGAAGCTAAAAAGTCCTACCCAGATTTATAGATTATCATCTCATCATGTCTACATCTCCTAGGGAAAAAGATGAGATGATGAGATCTTGGATCTCGTCATGTCTGCATCTTGTGGGAGAGATGATGAGTTGACGAGATCTCGGATCTCGTCATGTCTACGTCTCGTGAGAGAGATGATGAGATGACAAGATTTCGGATCCAAGATCTTTAATTATACCTGACCAATTCTGTTCACAGAATTATCTGACACAATGTTTGAGGGTTGATGATAAAAGAATTTGGAGGGTAGACCTTCCATTTCACTTCGTATTCGCCATCAGGGTTAGTCTCATTAATCATATAAGCATGAACACCGTAGCTCTCTTTCGGTTCTCCAACGCCCCAATCTGAAAAAAAATATGAAAACTAAGATCTTCAAGCTATTAATACTCTTGTGAACAGTTTCGTATTCTGATGCATTTGATAGTGTTACTACATCGGAGCATGCCTATGATGAATATGGTATTTTTATAATGGCATACACTCATAATTTCTGTAATGTATAGATTACGTGGTTTTAGAGGAGGGAGACTCGTGACTAATTAGGCCTACCACGGCACGACTTAGGTAAGCATCAATACTATGCTTCCAAAATTTGAGTGCATTTGCCATATGTTATAAAAAAAGAGGGAAATGAAGGGTTGATCAACTCCATCGTCCACAAATTGAAATGCATTTACAAAAGAGATATTCAGTCCCTTTGTTAATAAAATTGCTTTATAGCATTGATGAATGATCCGGGGCACAGGTCACTGAGGTAAAGATGAGGGTATGTGGCTACGGACTCCCCACCCCCCCCCCCCCCAAAAAAAAAAAAATCGACCAAGGTAATAAAGGAGAAGAAATTAGATCTCATGTAAAGATCTATCACAAATTTCGGAAGGTTTTTTTTTCAAGGTAGAGAATCTTCCTTCTTGCTTCGCTCCCTCACAACTGTTGGCAGATTTTTTTCCCATACGCCATGTCTGGCCCCTCAAGAATTTTGATTCATTACACTATTGGCAAAGAGGGCAAGTGACGTGCAGCCCCCCGCCACATCCAAAGGACCTCTCTATGAACTCTCAAAAAAGAAATATTCCTTTACGCTGTATACCATCGGAAATGAATTGACTCTAAAAAGACGTAGACATGACGAGATCCAAGATCTTGCTTAGTTCAGTTCACAGGGCCCCATCCTCGCAAGCTATGCTTTTCTTGTGGTCCTTCCGATTTATTTTCATGAATTTTGTATGTATTTATTTTGATTGAGTCTTTAATGGAAAATAAATGAACTGAACCGAACTGACTTTAGGTATAGAAAAAAATAATTTCTTGGTTTTCCCCCATGCTTACTTCTGTAAGAAGAATGTGTCCCATCGGAATCCTTTTCACATATCCAGTCTCCTCGGGATTTCTTGTAAAGACAGTTGATCCAGATCATCTTAGAACGACCCGAACCTGGAAATTGTCCGACAATTTCTTCCGCTTCTTCTTGGCTTTCCGGTAAAAGCATCGAGGATGATTCCGGCAGAGATGTATGTTCACATGCCTTTTTGGAATCTCGCCATGGTGTGATTATCGACAGCAAACGAAAGCACTTGTTTCCGAAGAAAAGCCAATCGGTAGGGCAGGCAGCTGCAAGAGTGTTAAACAAAATAATCACTGTTTGTGTGTCGGGGGGGGGGTATGAAGCATGGGCCTGGGATGCGGGGGTGCTGCGTTTGTTATTCACTGCACTACAGGCAACACCCCAAATCAATTCTAGAAAGCAGAAATCTACCCCCAAATCACTTTATTTTGAAGTGAAAACCTTTTCTTTCTTTTTATCACATTTATTACCACTATTATCACTATTATTATTATGTAGTAGTAGTAGTAGTACACTGTAAAAACAGTGGTGTTAAAACTGACACCAGTTGGTGTTAATAGAGGACCACACCCCGAGGTGTTAAAATTACACCCTAGAGACAGGGACCTGGGAAGCGGGGGTGCTGGGGGTGCTGAAGCACCCCCAGAAATTTTCCCGGGGGTGCTGCGTGTATTATTTTCCATAGGCAGCACCCCCACGAAATCAGGTTCCCTTTGTATTTTTTATATATGTTATAATGGACATATCACATCCAATAATCGAAAATCATTTACATATATAGTCTTTCACATATTCCTATAACGCGACTCAATCAAGCTCCGGCACTCCGATACAGACGTGGTCGCGCGCGATACGTGATAACCTACTCGATAGTAGGGAGGGACATGGGTGTGGTTGGAGTTGAAACTTCCGTGAGGTTTATGTCGAATCAAGTGTGCGCGCGTCCGACCGCCCGTGTTTTGTATAAACAATAACAAGTCAGACAATAGAAATCAAATTTCACAGTCTTTTTCGCCCTGCCACGTGGCCCTTGGAAGCGCAGGTGCTGGGGGGTGAAGCACCCCCAAAATTTGGGGGTGCTGCATGTGTTATTTTCCATAGGCAGCACCTCCTGGAAAGCTAGTGGTAGGTATGATAAATTACAGAAATGTAATCAGAATGAACGACGTTTTGTAGAAACCCCCCCCCCCCCCTTCAAAATTTTCCGACAAAGTACTTAAAATAGTGTTTAAATTCACCCTTTTTGAGATCGGAATATCAAATATTTTCTGCTCGCGCTTCGCGCTCGCATTATTGATTTTTATAATAAAAAAAATATTTACAATGCCCAGATACTAGGTCTAACTCTAAACACGCGCACGCATGATTATTCAGATACGCAGCGTGTTTTGGGGCTACTCCGGGCTTAAAATATTTATATCAAATACAATTTTATGAAAATCTGATAACAAATAGTTAAGTTATTTAATTTTAAAGTTTAGCAATATTTTATAAAAAAATTGTGATATGCATGTCGTCTTGAATATTTAATAGGTGGGTTGACATGTGCGGAAATCTGTCCCCAAAGGTAGGGGGACCAGGGCCTGGAAAATTTGACAAGCAAAAAAAAAAAAGTTTTTCAC
Source organism: Lytechinus pictus (assembly GCF_037042905.1). Classification (NCBI taxonomy): domain Eukaryota; kingdom Metazoa; phylum Echinodermata; class Echinoidea; order Temnopleuroida; family Toxopneustidae; genus Lytechinus; species Lytechinus pictus. Next base: position 8,611,884 of record NC_087260.1, read on the forward strand.
CCAAAATGTAAGGTCATTTAGTCCAAAAGGTATTATTTCGATTGTGAAGTGATGTAATTTTCTTTATGAAAGACCAAAAATAGTAGGGGGACATTTGATATTGTGTCCCCCTACTTTTTTGGTAGGGGGGACACGTTCCCCTGTTCCCCTGTCCCCTCTGGGATTTCCGCCCATGTGGGTTGAAGATGTCACATCCCCACTTCCTGTTTCTTGTGTTATTACATGGAATCAAAATTGTTTCATTTTTTCATACCAGTGTGAATGATATGTCTCCCTTATAATGAAATAAGTTGCAGCAAAGAATATCTAATGGACTAAATCAGTTGTCAATTCAACTGCTTTTGGTTCTTGAAGGGAAAATATTAAATAAACCTAATTTGTATAATAAAATAGAAAATAACAAGTGGGGATATGACATCATCAGTTTGCTCATTGAATATTAATGAAGACATGCTTAAAACTGTTTCACCGGAATAATGCTAAAAAAAAAATTGCTAATCTTTAAAATGCAATAACTTTGGTATTCCTTGTCGGATTTTGATCAAATTTTTATTCTTATGTTCGTCTGATTTTTCTCTATCTGTTCAAACCATATTACATTCAGTGTGGAGTTTCAGTTATTTCAGTTATTTCAGAAAATCAAAAATTTTCTGCTCGCGCTTCGCGCTCACATTATTAATGTAAGTATATATCCAATTAACCATCATGTTCTTGATTTACAAAACATGAATAGAATGTCCCAATTATAGGTCTGAAATCTCAATTTTGTTTCCGCTCGCGCTTTGCGCTCGCATCAATTATATAGTTATATACCTATCCTGTTCATGATTAGAAAAGTGCTTAAGATGTCCTGTTTTTAGGTCTGACATCTCATTTTTATTTCCGCTCGCGCTTCGCGCTCGCATCAATTGTATAGTTATATACCTATCCTCTTCATTATTAGAAAAGTGCTTAGAATGTCTCGCTTTTTGGTCTGAAATCTCAATTTTGTTTCCGCTCGCGCTTCGCGCTCGCATCAATTGTATAGTTATATATACCTATCCTGTTCATGATTAGAAAAGTGCTTAAGATGCCCTGTTTTTAGGTTTGAAATATCATTTTTATTTCCGCTCGCGCTTCGCGCTCGCATCAATTGTATAGTTATATACCTATCCTCTTCATTATTAGAAAAGTGCTTAGAATGTCTCGTTTTTTGGTCTGAAATCTCAATTTTGTTTCCGCTCGTGCTTCGCGCTCGCATCAATTGTATAGTTATACACCTATCCTGTTCATGATTGCAAAAAGTGCTTAGAATGTCCAGTATTTAGGTCGGAATGTCAATTTTCAGCTCGCGCTTCGCGATCGCATTATTTGATTGTTGATATATGTATCGTCTTAATGGGTAACTGCAAACAGTCATTTAACACTTCCCTTTCGATCAGACCAAAGCGGATATAAAAAATATCTGCTCGCACTGATCACGTTCGCAGTTATTATTTGTTACATACGCATCTTGTTCAGGACCACAAACATTGCTCAAATTCTTCAATTTTTCAGGACAAAAAACAAGAAATTTCCCCCCCCCAAAAAAAAAAATAGCTCGCGCTTCGCGCTCGAGTTATCTAATTATATATCTATGTTCTTCTATAAGAAGAAAGCTAAGAAGGGATTGTCATATATATGTATGTATTTATGTGTATATGTGATTGCACTTTGCTGAAGGGGCCGAATGGCACGTGGGAAATAAGGGAAGATTTTACCTGTACCACCACCAACCTGATTTATGCCATCGTCTGCTCTCGCTGTGACTTGATCTATATCGGGGAAACCAAGCGTAGGATGGCCGACAGAGCTACTGAACACCTAAGGTCCGTTAGACTCAACACTCAAGGTCTTCCTGTGGCCCGTCACTTCAATTTGCCTGGACACACCATAGATGATATGAAGATCTTCGGAATTCTATCTTGCAAAGGAAGTGATGAGGACAGAAAGCTTTTGGAAGAGAAGATTATCCATCGCCTTGGATGTCTCCAACCCAATGGACTCGATGTTTCTTTCCACTCATTTCGTCTGACGTAGATATTTCTTTTCTTCTTCTTTTTCTTTCTTTTTATTTTTCTTTTACCCACTCTTCCTTTCTTTCCTTTTCTTTTTCCTGCTCTTTTTTCTTTCTTTCTCCCCTATCTCCCTCCTTCTCACCCGCTCTTTCTTTCTTTCTCTCTCAATGTTTCTTTCCACTCATTTCGTTTGACGTGGATATTTGTTTTCTTCTTTTTTTATTTTTCTTTTACCTTCTCTTCCTTGTCTTTCTTTCCTGTTCTCTTTCCTTTTCTTTTTTCTTCTTTTTTTTCTTTTTTTCTTTCTTCCTTATCTCCCTCCTTCTCACCCACTCTCTCTTCTTCTTTCTCTCACGCGCTCTCTCTCATTTTCTCTCTATCTACTTCTCCTACTGTCTTCTTTCGTTTCCCCTTTATGACGTATCCTTTTCGTCATCCTTTGTGCGCTTTTGCTCACTGCTTGGATACCGCGCATTTTTATGATGCATTATTTTGACGCAATCTAATAAATTTGTCATAACTTGACAAAGCCCTATGGGCGAAAATTCGTTAAAATATTACTGTCCACGGAGTTTTTATACTTTTCTTTGTTTGAACCTATTTATAATCTCCGAGCAGATCATTTGACTATATATATATATATATATATATATATATATGTGTGTGTGTGTGTGTGGGGGGGGGGGGGGTTGGTGGATGTGTGTGTGGTGCCCTTAGAGGTGTGTGTGTTTAATTATGGAAAACTCAATTGTGTCTCCTCCCCACCCCCTTTGAGGAGAGATTTCAGCACCCCCACTGAAAAAATCGTTCCCAGGTCCCTGCCTAGAGATTGAACATAACACCAAAGAGTGTAAATGTAACAACCAAAGGTGTTGTAATAACACCTATAGGTGTTAAACTAAGACCATCAATTTAAAACCGGAGTAAAATAACTGGTGTGGTCCTCTATGTACACCGGTTAACACCACAGTTTTTGTTGTGTAGTAGTAGTAGTAGTAGTAGTAGTAATAGTAGTGGAATATGACCATCATCAGTATTGATATCATTTGCTATATATCATTATCTTAATGATATTATACAAGCTTGACTTACTTGGTTGACCGTTTGTTGGTACGTTGGTGGTTTGTTCTTCTACAGAAATTGACGCATTTGGGGAGGACGACGGTGAAGTGCCACTGCTTACTTTATATAGAATAACAATTGTGATTATAACATTATCATCATCAACATTACGAATATAATTCTCAATTCAAGTATTATTTCCAAATACATTAAAAAGAACACAATGAGGACAAAATTTTATATAGACATCGAAAACATAAATAACAACAAGACAAAACAAAGGTATCAACAGAATATAACCCACACAAACAGTGGCAATAGTAAGATAATATTTGGCACATAATTATGGTAATATAGTTGAAGCAAAAATTAATGGAAATGGGGCATGCATTAAAAATAAGCAAGGAAAAGGCTTTCTGAAACGCGCATAAACAATAAAAATGTATTGTTAACTTCATTATTGTTTTTAAGAATATCAAGAATATTGATATTAATATCATAATTATTAATACTTGCGATAATAATTGCATTGTTGCTCATTATTATTATTATTGTTATCATCATCATCATCATTATCATTATTATTATCATTATTATTATTATTGTTATTATTATCATTATTACTATTATCATCATCATCACCACCACCACCTTCTCACGAGCCGAATTTTCCTCTTTTTGTATAAGGGGTTAAATGGCAAGATAGCCCCCAGTTAAAGAAGGGGGGTCACTGCGTTCTGATCGCTAGCCCCTTTAAAGTAATTCTTTGGCCTCCCAAACAAGCAGGAATAATCGTGTAATCGCGGTCTATGGCATAAAAAGTGTGAGTCTCTTGGGAACAGAATTCCGGCCAAACGAAGGTCCGTGGCGTCGTGCATGTCCTAGCCAGAACGGATTCAGGGCAGAGATGAAAAATAGATACCCTTATATATTAGTCCGGGTTAAAGAATTTTGTGTGAGAGCGGCTAGCAACATTTTTCGCGATCACTTCGTAGACGCTTTCTACAACGCACCAATTCCTTTGAATATGTAAGACGAATCACAATGGACGGCTGAGAGGTTTTCGTCGAAAGTTGTTGGACAGGGGCAGCTGATCGTCCGACGATTCGGACGGAAAATTGCGAATACGTTGTTTGTCCAAAATCCAGGAAGACACTTCTGTTTTGATTCACATGTTTTCGACAAAAGCTATTTTGTCGTTGAAGTGCTTTTGACAAAAGATTCTCGGCGTTATAGGAAGCATATGCGTAGTGATCGCGAAAATGCCTTATTTTTTCCGCAGAGTGAGTGAGGCAGATATTTTGGTTCGTGTAAACAGGAAAAACTATGGTATGGGGTCAATGATAGTGTGCACGGTGTTGACGATAGTCCGAGCTAAATCATCTTTTAAAATAGTGCAACACGTGAACGTACCGACTATCTCTTCTGGTCTGTGACATTTGAAGCCAAACATTGTCTCCTCACACCATCCACTCCCACACGGAATACTGTCACAGTCTGATAAAAAAATAGAGGATTTTTTTGTAACATTTATTTCTGCGATTACAAAAAATCAACCTTAAAGGACAAGTCCACCCCAAAAAATAGTTGATTTGAATAAAAAGAGAAAAATCCAATAAGCATAAAAATTATAACACTGAAAATTTCATCAAAATCGGATGTAAAATAAGAAAGTTATGACATTTTAAAGTTTCACTTAATTTCACAAAACAATTATATGCACATCCTGGTGGGTATGCAAATGAGAAGACTGGTGACGTCATCCACTCACTATTTATTTTGTATTTCATTATATGAAATATGAAATATTCTAATTTTCTCCTCATTGTCAAGTGTAACATAGATTAATTCCTCCAGAACAACTGGAATTAGCATTGTTTTAATATGGTTCAGTCAAGTTGGTCCTTATTGTCAAATCTGTAAAAAATGAAATATTGTATAATTCAAACAATAAAAAACAAAAGAAATAGTGAGTGATGGACATCATCGACTGTCTCATTTGAATGTCACTGAGATGTGCATATAACTCTTTTGTGAAAAATAAGCGAAACTTTAAAATGTCATAACTTTCTTGTTTTACATCCAATTTTGATGATTTTTTTTTGCGTTTTGCTAGTTTGATTTTTCTCTATTCATTCAAATCATCATTTTTCTGGGGTGGACTTGACCTTTAAGGGAAAATTTCACCCTGACGAAAAGTTTATTGTAAGAATAACAGAAGGCAATAATCAGAAAAACTACTAGTGAATGCTGGAGAAAAATCCTCTAAAGATTAAAAAAGTGATTAAAAATTACAAGTTTTTATCTGTGATGTCATATGCAAGCAACTTCCCCATATATAATGGCGTAAAATCAAGTAAAATCAATGAAATGTCTCTTTCTCAAAAAATATTTAAAATGTTTATTATTGACTATACTTTCAGGATGAAAACAGATAAAACGTTTCACACCCGCTCCTGAGAGAAACAAATGTTTAGTCATCATGAACCATTAAAATGTTGAAATTGAAGCATTTTATATTATAACGTATTACAGAGCGTATGGTCGTATCAAAAACTTTAAATTCTAATTAATTTCTTAATCTTCAAGGAATTTTCCTCAAACCTTCACCAATTTTGATATTACCGGTATTTTATATTTAAAAAGATTCTTCAGGGTGAACTTCCCCATTCAAACTGGATAGTGATTTTCTTACCCGGGTGGCGACATACACGTTGCCCTGACAGTCGGCTACGGGTTTGGATCCGGCATCCAAGTCCTGATGAAACCGGAGAGGGGATGATTTTCGGGATAGTGGGCATCAACCGGCCATGTTTACCGGGCTTTGCTCGACATATTTCAAACATGGGTATGGTGTAGTTGAGTTCAAAGGTATCGCTGCATGTCTTGTTTTCTCCAGATACCAAGGCAATACTTTCCATCACTAAAATAATAGAAAATTCCTTTATTCTAAATATGATCTGGACATACTTTGTTTATCAACTCAACCCATTGCGTTTGTACTCACTTCAATAAACACAAAATTACTTAACACTGAGGACGGGCAGCAATCTTCTTTGATACTCCTGCTGTACTACTCCACTCGCCGACTCAAGCTAGCCTCCATGAGCTCACCTCCCAAACTCATGCCAGCCTTATCTCAACTATCCAAGCCTCTCTCATCTCTCCAACTCAAGCCAGCCTTCTTTCAACTACTAAAGCCTCATCCACCTCTTAAACTCAAGCCAGCCCTCTCTCAAATAGTCAAGCCGCTCTCATCTTCAACTCAAGCCTGCCTTTTTCTTAATTATCCAAGCCTCTCTAATCTCTCCAACTCAATCCAGCCTTCTCTCAACTACTCAAGCCTCTCTTATCTCTCTCACTCAAGCAAGCCTTCTCTATACTATATACTCAAGCCTCTCTCATCTCTTCAACTCAAGCCTGCCTCCTCTCAACTACTCAAGCCTCTCTAATCTCTTTAACTCAAGCCAGCCTTCTCTCAACTATACAAGCCTCTCCCAACTCTCCAACTCAAGCCAGCCTTCTCTCAACTATCCAAGCCTCTCTCATCTTTCCAACTCAAGCCAGCCTTCTCTCAACTACTCAAGCCTCTCTCATCTCTCCAACTCAAGTCAGCCTTCTCTCAACTATTCAAGCCTCTCCCATCTATCCAACTCAAGCCAGCCTTCTCTCAACTACTCAAGCTTCTCTCATCTCTCCATCTCTCGCCAGCCTTTTCTCAACTATTCAACCCTCTCTTATCTCTCCAACTCAAGCCAGCCTTCTCTCAACTTTTCAAGCCTCTCCCATCTATCCAACTCAAGCCAGCCTTCTCTCAACTACTCAAGCTTCTCTCATCTCTCCAACTCTCGCCAGCCTTCTCTCAACTATTCAACCCTCTCTTATCTCTCCAACTCAAACCAGCCTTCTCTCAACTATTCAAGCCTCTCCCAACTCTCCAACTCAAGCCAGCCTTCTCTCAACTATCCAAGCCTCTCTCATCTTTCCAACTCAAGCCAGCCTTCTCTCAACTACTCAAGCCTCTCTCATCTCTCCAACTCAAGCCAGCCTTCTCTCAACTTCTCAAGCCTCTCTCATCTCTCCAACTCAAGCCAGCCTTCTCTCAACTACTCAAGCCTCTCTTATCTCTCAACTATTCAAGCCTCTCTCATTTCTCAAACTCAAGCCAGCCTTCTCTCAACTATTCAAGTCTTTCTCAAACTCAAGCCAGCCTCTCTCATCTCTCCAACTCAAGCCAGCCTCTCTCAACTATTCACGCCTCTCCCATCTCTCCAACTCAAGCCAGCCTCTCTCATCTCTCAAACTCAAGCCAGCCTTGTTTCAACTATTCAAATCTCTCTCATCTCACTAACTCAAACGAATCTTCTGTCAACTATCCAAGCCTCTATAATCTCTCCCACTCAAGCAAGCCTCTCTCATCTCTCCAACTCCATGCAGCTCATGGCAACTCAAACCAATTCCTCGATTGAAGTTGGTGTATGCTAAACTACACAAAGTTATGAGGCATTGTAAGTCTATGAAAGGGATTCCTCTGGACCCCTTCAATTACATATACTAAAGCATATACTAAAGAGTTACATATACTAAAGAGTTAAAAAAAAGCAATTGCATTTTTAACTCTGGCAACACCCGGACAGATCGTGCTTTTGAAGTATATGATACTAACTTAAAGTTTTAAACTAATATTTATCAATATTCGAAATTTGATTATTTATGACAGTATATGTAATTGAAGGGGTCGGTATATAATCAAATTAAAATTAGAGGATTGGATATATCATTTTTTATTTATTTTTTATCATAACTTAAATCAAACATTCTCATACCGTATGGGATTATCAAGGTGTGGGATTTTATCACAAATATAATGATAAGCCACAATTTTCTTGATTCTAAAATCTAAAACTTACCTGAAAATAATAGAAGTGAAAAGCTGAAAACAAATTCTGCCACCGGAATGACACTCTTCATGGTTTCTACAAAATCGCTGTGTAATGGTTCGTAAAAGTGCTGTTGGGTAGATGACTATAGTAACATTGGGTTAGGCCTATCCTGAGAGCGACTCCAACAAACGTAAGGTGGCCAGTAAGGCACTTTTAGAGCCCCTCACGCCTCCTTATTTAAAGGAGTATACCACACAAGTGGACTGGACCCTTTAACCATATACTGTTGGAAAACTTTAAATTAAGAAATAGAAGTTTATTTACCATAATATTATGATGAAAACCAGAAATACTACAAAACATTTATATAAAAAAAATGAAAATCCGAAGTTTAGAAAGGTAACTTTGCAAATGCTACTTATTAGTTGTTAGTGGGTGTACCCCTTATTCACACGAATATTGCTGCAATTTATCGATAGCTTTTCAAATAAAACTGTTGTTTTCATGTATTTTCTCCTTTTTTCTAATTTCTAAAAAAGAACAGGTTTAAAAACAGGATTTTTTTTTTATTTCCTACAGGTACTACAAATACCCAGTACTTATCATTAATTTCTTCATTATGGAAAAACGAACACTCTATCCAATTTTATCAAATTTAAATAAAGACTTTTTAAAATTTAACATTTTCTGACTAAAACCCTTAAACTGAGATTAATTTATATAATCAGTGCGAATCAGTACGAAGTAAAAATACTCTGACTTTTATATTTGTTTAATAAAAATAATAATACATGTGACTTAAAAAGCGACAAATCCACTCAATCTCTAGAGTGCTCGCACAAGGCGCATAACGGAAATTAAGAATTTAAAAGAAAGGTTTTAAAAGCATTTATGAAACAATCTACAAAGATACAATTTTTGATGTCTTCAGGACGTCTGTATGGTGCATTACAGTACAGCATTCTATGAGCATGATGACAATGTTACCCTTGAACAAAATTATGATAGAGCCTCACGCAGCAGTGGTTAATTTTATCTAGAATTCATTCCATTTTCTACAGTCTACTGAAGTGACAATATCTTGATATCGTCAGAGATAAAAAGAGAGAAGCAAATTACTCCCACATTTGAATGATTTTAAATATACATGATTAATGAGTATTCATACATCGTCATCAATGCCTGAAAAAAAAAATTCAATTGTAATCATTTTTTTATTTCATATAGTAGTATCTTAATTACAAAATATTTATAGGGTGTATGTGCAGATACACCCCTTTGCCAGATTAAATGCCAGTGAAATGATTCCGATAGACTCTGGTATCTTGAGATTAAAATTCCGAGTAGCACTGAGAGTTGGCTTGCTGAAAATTTTGACATAAAAAACCCTAAATATGAAAAAAATACGAAATTTGTACTTGGACCATTCTGCCATATTTGGACCGAGTAGAGGAGGCATTGTTATTACTACATTCCTTGCTATCCAATCACCATATTTTCCAGGTTTATATAATTTTGTGTACCCTTGTTGTACGATTCATTAACGACGTGATCAATTATATTTTCACCCACCAATAACACAATGATGGTTTGTTCTCTTCCGAACTATCATCATCATAGATAGTACAAACTTTAGCTATTGATTCACAACCAAAACGCTAAACAAAGTAAAACAAATCCATACCTTTTCTCTCCCTCTCCAATAATTCTTTGACTGCCTTTATTTATCAGATGTAATTTAACAAAAAACGATTTTTCTGGACAATCTTATCTATACTTGTAACTATACATCATATTAAACAACACACATCTTCACTTTGTCTTACCAACATTGAAACATCCCAAAGCTCGTGTAATCACATACCAGTAAACAATGCAATAATTCATATCGAAAGAAATCAGAAGAATCAACTTCTTCTCGGTGTTCTTGTCAGTAACAGTATGGAAGAGGGTATGTCGCGAAACTGAGCAAAATTTGATAGTGAGGAAGAAAGCGAGGGAGCATTATAAGCATCAAAATTATTCTATTGATGAAGATATTTTTTATTTTAAAGGAGGGTATCTCGTGTCGTAACCATAGCACTGTCGAGGAATCAGAGATAAGCTGACGAAGGAAGAGCTAACGCGTCAGGAGGGAATTCTCGTGTCGTAACCATAGAAACATCGAAGAATCAGCAGAGATAACTGTTGACGAATAAAGAGCTAAAAGGCAGAGCCAGGGCTTTAAGAGGGATAAGAAAGAAAGAAGGGAGGGGGGGGGCATGGACGGAAATCCCAGCCCTACCCAAAATATTATATAGAGGGGACACAATATCAAATGTCCCCCTACTATTTTTTGGTCTTTTATGATGGAAAGAAATACATCATTCAAAATCGAAACAAAACATGTATTTTGAACGAAATTTACCTTACATTTGAGGTGATAATTTTTTTTTTAACGGAACACTTTAAAGACCTATACAAAATTTATAGACGGGACCCAAAAGTGAATTGACAAATCGTATACCAATCGAAAGCCTATATACTAGTTAACACAGTTCTGCAAGCTTTATGCATTATCACATTTTACCAGCTGAGTAGTTTGCTTAAGAATAACTCCAATTGTCTGATTATTGAGCTTCGAAAATAGGCTTCCTTGTACGTGGTTTCACCGGCCTCGAGACCATGACATCATGTTGTGTTAGAAGCGTTGTGATTCCACAGGTTTGTACACAAAAAACTGGGTGATTTTGATTTCTTCCCTTCTATCACAAAGAAATGTCATAAATATCTTTTCCTGCAGGTCCTGCAAGCTTAAAAAATGATGAAATCCAAAGCTTTTGAATACTTTTTACCATATTTTATATGGTTTTTATGCTTATTTGGCGCAGCTTTTCAATTCTATCTGCATTAAAATTATGTGTATTACATTTTCTTGATATAGGAATTTAGGCTCAATAAGAGCCAAACAAAGAAATCACAAAATAAAATCTAGGGAGGAGTTGGAGGTTTCCATCCATTTGAGCGCTTCATAGTTTTCAGTGCCATTGTTCTGCAAATTGAAACAAATATTGGATTCAGAATCTGAAAAGCAGAAAAAATCACATTTATTTCTGTGTACAAACCAATAGAATCACAACGCTTCTAACATAACATGACGTCACGGTCTCGAGGCCTGTGAAAGCACGTACAAGAAAGCCTATTGTCGAAACCCGATTATTGAAGTTATTCGTAAACAAAATACTTAGTTGGAAAGCGAAGAAAACGCATAAAGCTTGCATTTCTGTTTTAATTATTTTATAAGTTTTCGATAAGCATAATTTTGAAATTATCAACAATATACCGATATAGGTCCACGCGTCTAAAGTGGACTGAGGTCGGTCCAGGAGGCTGCTCGATGAATGTATAACACCCTCCGCCCCCCCCCCCCCCTTCCTCTTTTTTTTTTTTTTTTTTGAGCCGGACTGACGCCGGAATAATGCAAATCTTTAAAATTCAATAACCTCTGTATTTGTTATCCGATTTTGATCAAATTTGCGGCATTTTGCTTTGTGAATTTTACTCTATTTATTGAGACATAAATATCTCCAGCCTGGAATATCCTTTTAAGGAGTGTTAATTTACTGCACTTCGGAGTGCTGAGTTTTCTCATCCAAATTTGAAATCGACAAATCATCACTCCGAAGTGCACACGCTCCTAAAAAAACTAAATCGAATTGAGCATAAGTGTCTGACTATCACATTCAAATGTCTCAATGATCAAGCTCCACCATACCTGTCAGATCTCATAACAGTTCGCCAATCAATGTACAACACTCGGTCATCATCACATATCCCTCTTCACATCCCCCGAACAAATAGTAGGTGATAGGTCATTTTCTGTGTTTGCCCCCAAATATTGGAATAGATTACCCCATAAACTTAGACGATGTTCTTCTATTGATGTGTTTAAGAAGATTCTTAAATCTCATTTGTTTCAACATGTTTAATATATTGCAAGTAGTGTTTCATTTTGTGTAGTTTTGTTTTAAGTTTTCACCGATTGTATTTGTTTTGTCATTTGTAAAAAAGCGCTTTGTAACTTTTGAAAAGCGCTTAATAAGAAGTAATTATTATTATTATTAAATTAGCACTTTCCCTGTAATAGGAAGTTTTTGCAACTACTACACAGACGCTTTCTGGAACGTAGAGAGTCTATTGTCAAAAGCCCTTTATGACAATGCAGTCTTTGTCAAAAATCAGTGAATCAAAACAGCAGTGTCGTCCTTGGCAAATGACATATTTGCAATTTTTCGTCAGCTCCGATTTTCTGACGGGCATTTTCAATAGATTTACTATGTTGTGGAATCCGTCCCCGTTTTAATTGCGAAAACTAGTTCGTAATCGGATGAAAATAGCCGGCTAATAGGTGAACTTTCCATCACTGTAAAGCAAACAACATTGTATAATACGGGTGCTAAGCCGTCAAATGATTGCATTAATTCTATAAACTCCTCAAATGGGGAAAAAGCGACGTATATTTGGAGCGTTGAAACCTTTTGAAAACTGCGTATTTAAAAAAAATACTTTTTGTAGCTAGTATAAGCTGCCTATTTACATTTTCAAATTGGCCTGTCTCTGCCTGTTGACACAATGTTCGACTAATCTGATTCTATAATACTACTTAAAATACAGCTTCAAAAATCTTGTTTCTTCAAATTTGTTTCAACTTTTCCCGACCTGTTTCTTTTAATATTTTTCAGAATTGAATTCAGAAATACGGATGACGTTTTCTTATAACAATCAAATTACGAAGGACGATACATTGATAAGCTGAAAACAACGTAGAACTACAAGGGTAGAAAATGGTAACTTAGT